>NC_133478.1:13107050-13363327 GCF_025370935.1 Choristoneura fumiferana
AAAGATGCAGCATTGACAGTAAACGAAAGTAAATATTTTCAATATATAGACAATAAGGTGCAACAGACAGAATACTTTCGCATTTATAATAACAAGTTATTAGTAAGGAAGTATGGAAGGATAATGAAATATGGATAGCCGCGCTACCCAGAAACGTGGCAAAACCTGCACGATATTTCTCGCACCGTCTAAATCGGTGTTCCGCAAACTTTTTCTGTTCAAGGTACATCTAGGAAAACGAACATTTTTGAAGGTATATCATAAATGATTTACATCTGTATAAGTATTTTTCTTATATTATTCACACCAACTAATGCCCACGGTACACATGTGTGACGCGGCACACCTTTGTGGAGCACTGGTCTACTATAAAAAGATTATAAAGCTTAAAATGACTAACACCAGCCTCGAGCTAGCTAAAGCACAGAAGGTCCAGAGGGACTCCGAAATTCGAAATCGAAGTTCGTATCGTACCGTCCCTCTTACCCTCGTGTTAAACAGTATAAGCGTCAGAGGGACGGAACGACACGAACTTCGATTTTCGAATTACGGAGTAGCCTCGCAGAAGCTGTATGTCCAACGCGTGGGCGCTCGCGATCGCATTTACCATTGGTTTTTACCCTCATCCTACACCATGTGAGAGACAAATACTTAACCAACAAAAAGTTGGAAAACCCCCGACTTTGTGACTTCAAAGTTCAATATCTCAAAAACGACCTAGCCGATTTTAATAAAACATGTCTAAGAACCATCGCTAGAAAACCTGCTTTCAAATAGAAAAACCGCATTCTACCCCTCTTTTTGCGTCCGGGGGTTAAAAACGATGAAAACGATTGTGAGCCAAGTCATATTGAACGGAACCAGATCGTGTATATTTTAATAAAATTATACTACTCAAAAGAAAATAAGGGCCACTTGAATTTTACCGGTAAAATGAAATCAAAAATAGTTACATTTAATAGATACATTTAATTTAATGAAATGTTATGTTATATTTAATAAAACCATTTTTGGACAAGGAATGTTATAAAGAATTATATTTATTCGTATTTTCGTTTCACCAGTGAAATTCACGTGGCCCTTATTACTCGACTACGGCTAAGCAAAGGAAGAGTAATGATTTTAGCAGTCTATGTATGTTTGTATTTACGTATGTTCCACCGTAGCATCAAAACTACTCGTCCGATTTTAAGAAATAAGGTGTCAATCGATTCGTTATTAATTATTATGCTCCGGGTGACATTGGATACCTTATTATATAAAAAAATATATTGGTCGGATTTTACATAAAAAAACGAGTGGTTAAAATTTTTTTTTTGCGTAAGCTGACGTTTGTGGCATTATTTTCTTTTGAGTAGTATAATTAAAATATACTTACATGAACTGCTTATGTCCAATATGACTTGGCTTGGACCTACGAGAGGTTCTTTAACTTTCCCGGAGATAATAAAAACAGTAATCAGTAATTTATTTGCTCAAACATTTTACAAAGAAGATGGTTTACCTCATACAATTTATGATGTGTGTTTTGGTATCGTGGTTTGTCAATTGCACTCACTTCGCAACAAATAATGTTCGAACTTAGCTTTTGTGATGCTTGGTGTATTTAGTTTCTACCCTAATTTTTGTTTTCATTTTAGTATCGCGGCCGCCGCATTTTTTGCGCTCGCAATTGTAATTGTAATATTAACTCTTATGTATAAGTACCCGTAATTTCTCAAGTAAGTGAATTGTAAAATTCTTTTTGAGAATAAATTATCTTTAAACCTAATTTAGAAGAAATTTGTCAGAAAGACATGCCAAATATTTTAATGTTGTGCATATCATTTGCATTCATAACAATACCTATGTATCTATATTCTAATCTAAACACACCTACATTTCGATGTTAGAAATATTCGACAGCACTATAATAGTTATTTATATGCCTGGTGCATAAAGGGAGGCATTAAAGTACGAGTGTGGTTTTATGAAACGAGCCGAAGGCGAGTTTCATAATAAGATCACACGAGTGTTTTAATGCCTAATCTATATATATAAAAGAAGAAACTGACTGACTGACTTATAGATCAACCCACAGCCCAAACCGCTGGGCCTAAAAACTTGGAATTTGGTACAGGGGTTCTTTTTATAATGTAAGTGAGCACTAAGAAAGGATTTTTAGAAATTCATCCCCTAAGGGGGTGAAAAAGGGGGTGAAGCTTATATGGAATTTTCTCATTTCTGGACTTAGAAGTATGAAAATAGGTGTTTATGTTCCTGATTACAATTAAAAATTATCTGTGTAAGTGAAATGGATAAAATTTCCCCCGAAAGGGGTAAAATTGGGGGTAAAGTTTGTATGGAAATTTTCTCATTTCTGGACTTAGAGAAGTATGAAAATAGGTGTATAAGTTCTCGATTACAATTAAAAATTATCTGTATAGGTGAAATGGATAACATTCCGCTAAAGAGGTAAAATGGGGGGGGGGTAAAGTTTGTATGGAAATTTTCTCATTTCTGGACTAAGAAATATGAAAATAGGTTTATAAGTTTTTGATTACAATTAAAAATTATCTGTGTACGTGAAATGAATAAAATTTCCCCCTAAAAGGGTAAAAGGGGGGTAAAGTTTGTATGGAAATTTTCTCATTTCTGGCCTTAGAGGTATGAAAATATATATATAATTCCATTCATTTCGGATAGTAAGAGATCAATTATCTCTTGATTAGATGGTTTTTTTTTCACGATTTCGTGGCTGGTCCCATAGTAAAAGTTGCTCAGTGTGAATCTCCCCATCACCCCTTTCACTCCTGCTCATGACCCCGGAACCATCATCTGTATAAAAAAATCAACGATTTATTCTTCAAAACATAAAAACTTCTAAATTGGTACTTTGGTCTACTAATATTAAAATAGAGACAATATTAGCATTTTTTGTGACCAAATCTTTTATTTTTCAATTGACATCATTCTAGCAATCCAAAGACAATACTAATCATAAAAAAGGAACAAAAGACATAGAACAACAAGGTTATATATGCACAGTCGTGCACAGGTACTTTCAATTAATATATTATTATTGAACTGTGTTCATTATTTACTTCTATAAAGTTTGAGATGAGAAATATACTCATAAAAGGGTGAATTTTCAGAGCAACTTTTTTGCCTCTCCCAGGTCAATTAAAAATAAACTTCTTAATAAAATAATACCACACAATTTTATATACGTTGTATACAATACAATAGAGGAGGTTTAACATAATAAACATTGTTGACTTCAATTAAAGCAGCATTAAAAATATCACAAACTTAGAAACACTAACTGCAGTAAGTCTGTCAGACCTACACGCGGTTTTGTTGAATCGATTGACCATAACTTTGTGTCTAGGAGTCATTTTCCTACTAAACATACATCAAAATGAAGTTAATTAAATAATGCATTCTATTTTTACTTTTTCATACTAAATACATTTTTATTGAAAAATAGGTTGACCATTTTGTAATTGTCCCACGTCTAGCTACCAATATCACTTTGCGCAAATACTTGCCAATATCGTAATGGTGAGAAACCATAACACTATGTTCGCATTTTTATGGAAAAGTACATTAATTGTGCTTTAGTTATGACGCAGAGTGAACCTCCACCTAGCGAATTTTGTGTGCCTATCAGTAAAAGTCTTTCGCGCGATGTATTTTGGTCATCTGAAAAGTAATTTCCGTGGATTCTTGTTGTGCGATATACAATTATTTTAATTAAATGTGTCTATTTTTGTTTATTAGTTGACTTGGTTCTTATTTCACTAAAATATTTCGCTGTCGTAATCTTCGGTGCCGTAATTCCGGTGGCATTTTTGTTCACCATCTTTATGATTAAATCTATCGGTAGTTTCATGTGAAATTATGCTCATTACTAGCACAAAAGCATGCTATTAATGAGCAATTACTATCTACTAGTATCACTACTAGCACTAGCGTGTATGTTTATGACATGCTTAAAGTAGGCATGCTTTTTAGTGGCATGCTGGCTATATGGATCACCCTGCCATCTTTGAGCGTACTACGTGAGGCGGGGGTTGGAAGGACGAATGATAATAATAAGTATGAACACGTCTGCTAATGAGCATGCTAGTATATGTCTGTCGTTTACAGTAGGTGCAAGTACGACTTCGCAAATTATGAATTTTGAAAGGTCAAGCGAACCGATTCGCATTGATTTATTTTGATCAAACCTACATTCAATTATTGAGAATTAAGAATAACTTATATCAATAATTTAAAACTTTAATTCTTTACTTTATTGATATATCTATACACATGATATGTACATGTATATAAAATAAATTATAGTTACGTACATAAATCATAGTAATAGTTCGTAATTTCAATCTTATTTCCTATGTTATTCATAAAAACGTAATTTCGCTGTCAATATCGTAATTTCAGTGGCGATTTTTTTTTCAATATCGCATAGCTACTTAGTTATTGAATTTAAATAGGTGCCTCTTGTATCATTGAAATCCTCATCCAAAAGAGTATCTCAACGAGTGATTATTTTCACAAAATTAAAATTTTTTTTTGCCGAAATTACGTAAAAAAATGATTTCAAAAATTCACCCAAAAGTCAAAACCTCAATTTTACTTAAATCTAGGTACAAAACTACTTAGGTAACATTATTGACGTTAACCAAAGAACTACGTAAGATTTTTTTAATATACATTAAAATTAAGCATTTTAATATTATTTAACATTGACAAAAATCTAGCCGCTTTTTAACTTATTATTGCTATTTAACCGCTTCAAAAATATTATTGAACAAAAATCAACTCTATGTCACTGAAGTAAAAAGGCGGTCACCGCTTTACTGACACCTAAATGTATTACGTAATGTATTTAAGTGTTATAGGCAAAAAGGCGGCTAAGGTCCCATAACGTAATTATAGAGTATAATTTAAAGAATACTGCTTTTAAGACTATAAACAAGTATTTAATTTCAGCAATGACAATTCGTTAAAACCTCGTTAAACGAACTTAGCCGCTTTTTAAAGTATGAATAGTCGATAAGCGCTTTTTAGCTTAGAAAAGTGTTATATTTTAAGCATGATATAAAGCAGCTAATGAGACATAACGTCTTTTTAGCTTATTTAATACCAATCATGGCTTTTTAGATTATAAAACCCTAACAAAAATCAAAATACGTGTCGTTTAACTGCTGTGTATCTCGAGAACTAACTGTCATAGAAAAAAAAAGTCAATACCGTTCGACGCAGAATTTTTTCCTGAGTATGCACGTATCAAAAAGTTAAAAAGCCGCTAAAGTCACTTTGCCGCCTTCTTCGGTAGGACGGCAGAATTTAGATATAGTGTCGTCCCAGCTCCGTTGCGATTTTGTATTTTCTGGAAAATTTTGACTGGGGCAAGCAATTGACCAAGCGTTTTTGGCGTCTTCCAATTCCGAGATCTCATAGTTTGTGAGTAGGCTTTTGCCTATGAGACTGATCGAGCTATGGATTGACGACAAAAAGGCTGGTAACGCGACATCCGAAATTTTGCGGATCCCTAAACCACCGTACCGAATGGACAGGTTTAGGATCAGTATCGTCAGAAACTATAATAGATAGATAATTTGTATATGTTTGTGTGTGGAACAATGGGTGTCAATTTTAGGATAATAAAATGTACTTATAATGTATTGTAATATGTTTATGTCTATCAACTACTACTTTTTGTAAAGAAAATAAAAAAAAGTTTAAAAATAAAAACTTTACTTTATTATATGACATGTATTTTTTTTTCATAGATACGTTATCTAATGAGAATATTTACCAGTATGATCTAGGCTTTATAAAAATTTACGGTTTGTTTTCTGGTAACGTCACGTATTTTTTTTATGTTATTTATATGTCACATTGGTCAAAATTCGCGGCCTTACCCAGATACCAGGTTTCTTAATAAAGGCCATTTGATAGTCGTTTCTGAACATAATAATAGGGAAGTTATGATACGCATGTAGATAAAGTCTATAAATAAATTGATTGGTGGATACGGCCCTGCCGAACGAAGCGCTGACCTTACCTTACTTTAAGTTCCCAAATATTACAGGATAATTATACAAACCGGAAGATTATTTGCAGTAGAATCCATGCATGCATCCACATACACTATATCTATGAACACTGAAACATGCACGCGTACACTTAGATACCATTATGCCAAAGTACCTACATTTCCATAATCCATAAATTACGACACATTATTGTATTGGGGATGAAGGGGAGACAAGAATTTGTGACTTACGAATAATTGTGATTTTCATAATAATAAGTGTACTTAAGACTTTACCTTAGACAGGCCAATCTGTCAGACCAAGTTATGGGTCCGCCCGCCGAATCCAACTGAAATGAAATTGTATTATTGGTCTGAGGTCTTTAAGTACTGCTAAATGTCAGACAAAAAGACATCACGAAATATCACAAAAGCTGCTCATGATACAATGTAGGTATCATTGGTCTGAGTTAAAGACAAACAAAAGTCTAATAATGATAAAGTGTCTGTTGCCACTGATGACTAATTGATAATGTATATATCCAAGGCATGGTTAATATACATATTAATAAAAATGTATCTTTTCTGTCGGAGAATATAAACAAGCCGAGAAGATTAAAGGTATGCAGAGCGGAATGTTATGATTGCACTCTGCACCGGTGCATGCAACGCAAACGAAAGAGACTACGAGACTTCCAAAACTACTAAAAATGGAGGCGGATTTTAAGGCGCTGGTCAGTTATGAAAATAATGGTATAGCGTAAAACATCGACATTTAATGTGAATCTGTATATATACGCGTGCTGTTCAATTTATTAATGTCAGATAGCACACATGTCAAATTGCGAAACTGAAATTAAATCAAACTAAATTAAATTAAATTACATTAACAAAATATATATAACTAAAAATGCCCCATTATACTGGCTGCATTGCCCCTCTGTACAACAATGGACACTTGTTGAACCAGCCACGATCCCACCGAGGATCCCACCCCCTATCTCTGAGACGACGACCCAAGTCTCTAAACAAATCACGGGCCTCCGAACACCAGAGCCCCGCTGTCTCCACCGCAACCGGCACAAAATCGTATGTTCCAAGGCAGAATACTTGCCATGCTTCAACTTCGCAGCATTTTCAGCCAGAACAGCCAGAACCAGCTACAGTTATCTTTATATTATTGTTTTTCAAAATTAAGAAAATTACACAAGATCACAACAGATGTCTTTTACTAAATAAACTTTGGCCGCTTCTAAAGCTCAAATGACAGAGATTTTAATGTCTAATCACGATTGTTCTTACCACTTAATGAGGGCTATCGCGTATGAATTCGCCACTAGAGGCGCTAGTGTAGCGTGAGGTCTCCGAAATGTCAAATCTCATAGTTTTTGGGAGAGCTACGCGGGTTTATTTATAACTAGATGAAAACCCGGCTTCGCTCGGGTACAATGTAGACTCATAATAATATGTTTGAAAAAAAAAATTGCCACTGTAAAGACTGTCGTACTTATCGAAAAATCTGAAGTATATTCCCAGCCTTAATATTATCACAAACGTACTTTCACAGCTAACCTACGTATCGGTATTTCACCAGTAGATTGTTCTCCTAAATCTTATTTGCCCAAATAACTATGATGTCTCTGTCTCATAATCAAAGAATTAGACCAAATCGATCGTACAGACGAATCGTACCGTGTGTGGGGCCCTTAAAAGGTCACAATGGAGAACGAAATGCAAACCTGTGACACCTGTGACACGTGATGACGTGACACTAACGCCACTTTGATGTGATGACTTTGACATGTTTACTTCGCAACGCCATTATATACTTAGTAATTTATTCAAGTTTATATTGAAAATACTCGATTATCCGAATTTTCCGCCTACAAGTTGTCGACTCGGATTGACTAATTTTTTACGCTCTTCAATTTGATGTGCATTTCGTTCGAGTCTACCGTACCCCTTGACGAAATTATTAATATAGATTAGAATAATTTTGTGAATATTTTGCAATATCTGAAATTAATTATGGCAAATATGCGTTCCGGGGCAATGAATGTCTGTGTTTTGAACAGTTTTGTCTTTCGGAAACCTTTGTCCTCCCTTTTTCCGAACAAAACGGGGACTATGCAACACTGTGGCATGCTCGATATTTTTATGGTACGGTTTTAAGGTTTATTAAATATGATTTTAATCTAAACTTTGTTTTCACACCCGTAATAACAGACTTTGAATGAAAGCCATACTTAAAAACCTCACGCAACAGTGCGCCATCTAGTGAGACAAAAAACGACAGCCCTCATTCTACCACACGGTATAGTCTGAGGCACTTGTCTCACCGCCAGCGAGGAAACGATTGGCTATCGACTATTTTCTCTCTCAAGAAACGAACAAAAGATATAAGATCCTGTGTGAGTAAAAGAGACACATATATTAATAGTTGATCGCTGGCTGTTCACACTGTCGGCGAGAACTCGCTCTTACATCTTTTGTCGCAGCGACAAGAGCTATAAAACTCGCTGAGCTATAGATACTCGCTTAGCGATGTCAGCTTGGCGGCCGCCCCGCACGAGCGAGTCGAGTGGAGCGAGTAATCGCCCGTCGCACGCGAACACTCGCTTACAGCCGAACGACAAAACTACACTCGCTTCTCGCTGCTCGCCCACTCGTTTCTAGTTAATCGCTCTACACGCTTCTCGCTCATCGTCGGCGGTGGGACAAGTGCCTGAGGGAAGAGAGAGATGGTAAATGCGATTACGAGCGCCAGATCGAGCCTTAGATAATATTATTAGCCATAGGCCTTCAGGTCATGTAGGTACTTTTTAGTAAAAAGGAATGATTGATTATCAATATCAATTGATTAAACTGGTCAGTTTTTATATGCAGTTCTCAATTTAACTAGGCTCACTAGATGGCAAGTTGCCGTTCATCGTGGCATGATATGGGGAAAACCTTTGTTCAACAGTAAATCCCGAAATCTAAACCAATAAATTTAGAGACATGAAATTCGGCACATGTATTTTTATGCGACCACCATGTAAATTATGGGGATTCCCGCGGGTTCTTTTGTGAAATCCCGGAATTTCAATTCAATTTCTAGATCTAACGATTAGGGCTTTTTTCTATGCATTCCTGCCTGACTTGAAAACCACGTGATGTGTATGATTGTCTATCTTTGTATTTCTAAGGTCAACGTGTACATTCGTTTTCATATCCGCAAAGTTGTACCCGTCGGGAAAACCGCTTGAAGCACTTGAAATAATTTGTATTGCTTAGTCTGCCTTCTTAAGGTTATGTATGTAGGCATAACAACGAATCTTTATAATTTCAATGTGTTCGTTAATCTAGGGCCGGTAGGACGTGTTATTAGATGTTATTGCACGTTGCAAGAATACATAAAGAGTGCACTTCTGAAGAAAGCTTACTATAAAGTTGAGGAGTACTTATGTGATGATGCGACATGGTCTAAACTGAAAGCCGATGAAAATTAGAATGTTGATGTGTGATGAATGTGTGTGCTGTGTGTTGTGTGTGTGTGTGTGTGTGTGTGTGTGTGTGTGTGTGTGTGTGTGTGTGTGTGTGTGTGTGTGTGTGTGTGTGTGTGTGTGTATTTGTATTGTATAGTGTTGTGAAGTGTGACTTGGCAGTGTCCCGGCGCATTTCGTGTCTAGTTGCCGTTGTCCGCGTTGCAGAATTTAATTTAAAAATATTTATTAGTTTGACATTTGGAGACCTTATACATTTCCATTTCATTATTTTAATAATTATTATTAATTTTTGACATTGGAGGCTTTTTACACCTCTGAAGATTGTATAATTTAATTAGTTTACTTTGACATTCAGAGACTATATACATCTTTGAATTATTTAGATTAGGAATTTTATTTATTATTAACTCAGGGACTTTATACATCCCCTTGCTATGTTTAAGGCTGTATATTGTTAAGCTTATGGATTTTAAACTTGTATATTTTTAGTTTAATTTCTAGTCACAGGCTCGCGACGTCGAAGTTCCCAAGACGATCCCATAGAGCTTATGGGAACGGAAGCAATACCATGCCCTCGGTACCGCTCTGCTTTCAGAGCATGACATATGTGAGCTAACTTTGGGGGCGGCAGACGTGAGCTTGCCTTCGGAATCCAAAAGCTTAATGGTTACTTGACCTGAAATGTAAATTTCAGAATTATTATTATTATTAATTTATGACGGTGGAAGCAGTCTACACTTCCACTGAACGTAGATAATAGTTAGTGTTTAGTTTTGTAACTAAGGGACCCCATACATCCCTGTATTATTATTAGTATTATTTTGTATTTTATTTAAATTAAATTGTATACTGTAGTTTTTAAGTATTTTATTTGTAATTATTTTATGTTGAAAAAATGACTTTCTGCCAAATTTATTGCGGCGCATTCTTCTTGTCAATGATGGTCTTTCCGAAAGCGCTGGTAGTTTAAAAAATGACGTGTAAAAGTGTCCATTGCGGTCTATTTACTGAATAAATGATTTGAATTTTGAATTTTGATGGTTATGATGATGATTGATGATGATGATGTGGATAATATAATGATGATGATGGTGATGATGATTGATGGCGATGATGATGATGATGATGATGATGACTGATGGTGATGGTGATGATGATAATAGGTGGCAATTCAATTTGAATAAATTTAAAATCATCAGGATCAAGACGCCACAGCAACGTACCGCGTCTGGCGCCGCGCCGTTTTACGTTCACGACGCCGCACCGTGGACATGTGGCCAGGCCCTAAGTATTAGCAAAAATTGTTCGGTTCTAGCACTTCGCCGGCTGCTACCGCGGTACGCTCGATTCGCTCGCTCGGCTCGCGCGCTGAGGGTCGCAGTTCTACCTAACACTCCTCATCGCTTCGCTCGTCGTCGTACCTAACCAGACCTGCCTTAGTAGAATAGGTAGAGGCATTTTGGTTAAGGAACTGATCTATTTATTAGGTGACAGATCTATTGTACCTATTGATGATTGAATTTGAATTATCAAACTGTAATTTAAGATACAGATTTACATTAGTATGAATGATGACATACTCAGAGACAGTTTTGATTTATATGATGACTAATATTTTTCTTGAGGATAAATAGATATTATAATTAGGGTATTTCCGATTAGTGACACATCTAAACTTAGGTGACAGAAAATATTGTTCCCATTAAAAACTAGCACGACCTGTATACTTCATTTTATTTAGAATTGGAAGCCACAGCAACATTGTATTGCGGCTCGGGAACTGTAATCTCTTTACAATTTGTACTAGAATAACAATTGACGACGCGCAAATAAAGTGGCATTAAGACAATTTTATTTTGCGGCTCCCAGACTATTGTACTGGACTATTTGCTAGGTAAGAAATAGTTGACCAGACGCAATACAATGTTGCTGTGGCCTCCAATTCTAAATTAAATGAAGTATAATATACTCGTAATTAGCGAATATAGTACCTAGTAAAAGTTAGTAAATAATATTTGCGGTGGATGCAGGCCGCTTTCAACAGTGCCCTTAGTGTAAGTTTTCGGTTACAAAATACGTCTCGATCGCGTTCGCGTTAAAATCTCAATTTGTATGCAAACACAAACAGGGCCTCTAGCGGAACGTTTGCGATGTTCGTGTTTTCATACAAATTGAGATTTTAACGCGAACGCGATCGAGAGGTATTTTGTAACCGAAAACTTACACTAAGGGTACTGAAGCAACTGGAGGTCTATAGAATGATTCAGCTTATTGCCACTTGATCCATTAATAGTATTATCATCATCATCACCATCAATCATCATCATCATCATCATTATATCATTCAAATCAATCATTCGAATATAATTATTGTATTGTTTTTTTTTTTATTGGACATGGAAAGCTAACGAGCTAATGCGTTCATTTGATGATCAGCCATATTACCAATGCATGTCTTAAGTTTTGCAGGACTAAGCTTTTTTACCCCCTACGCAAATAGAGGGGTATTATACGTTTGACGCCAAATATCTGTATGTTTGGCTGTGGCATCGTAGCTCTGAAACGGATGGAACAATCTCGATCCATTTTTTTACTTAAAAGCGAGTTTTCTTGGGGTGGTTCTTAGATTTTTGTGGCTTAGATATTGAACTTTAAAATGTACATTAACACGGTCTAAGCTCTGGAATGGCAATACAGGACAGCAAAATCATCATCATCATCATCATCATCAGCCTACAGCAGTCCACTGCTGGACATAGGCCTCTCCCATGGCGCGCCACAACACTGACTTCAGCCCCTCGCATCCATCCGCCGGCATTGCAGCGACCCTCTTATAAGGTCGTCCGTCCACCGTGCCTCAGGACGCCCCACACTACGTTTTTCCGTCCGTGTTCTCCATTCGAGGACTCGTCTGCTCCACCGTTGCAGCAAAATCATACACGTCAATAAAATAATGTTTTAAATTAAAAACTTTTTCGTTTTCGTAGCTCCTTTGTTTAGCGTGGGGGGATGAAAAGGGGAGGTTGCACTCTCTTGCACAGCGATGAAAGAGTTTTAAATGAAAGCAAACAAACACTGGCTTTGATCCGACCCGGCTTTCTAGGTCAGCACTTTATGCAGGTGTGTTTTTGTAGAAAATAGAGAAAAGCTTTCAAAGATATACTAGGTATCTTAGTTTACCAAAAGCCAAACTAGGTATTACTGGTCTGGCAAATAGTTATACGCTTATTCTTAGCTTTAGTATTAACATATCACATAATGTAACAATCGCGAATTATTTTGTAACGAATTTAATAAGCTTTTGTTAACAGATCCATTTTTAATTCAGATTTTTGCTGACTTTACTTGCAAATAGCAACAACAACTAATATGTATGTGTGCACAATTCCTCGACAATCTTTTCAGTAAGTAGGTAGTTAAGGTATGAAAGTGGAACGAACAAACAAACTCACTTTCGCATTTATAATATCAGTAGGGATAAGTACGCTAAACAGCAACGTAACTAGGAGCAGAGCGGCGGCGCGCAGTGCGCGTGTTGCAGCAGCCGCTGAGTCGCGTTGCTCCGAAGACGAAGGGCTACGGATTAGCCCGAAACATGTCGAGCTAAACTCGATTTAAGACGTGAGATATTTAATATGAGTGAGTCTCACGGTAGTTTCATGTTGAAAAAAGCAACGTAACTAACCTAAGATTTTTTTTTATTAAAAAATATTTTTGTTTTCCAAAACAGGATTCACTCGCCCATCTCCTGTCATTTTACGCGCGAGAGTTATCCTATCAACAGTACCTACCACTGGAGAATCCGACTATGCAACCGAAAATCTTAATCGCTTGCATAATACGCCAATAGCGACGTGTGATGCTATCTATCGCAACTGCCATGAGCCACGACACTCTTACGTTCCAAATTGCATTGGGAAGGCGTAGTAAATGATGTACCACTACTATACTCCATTTAATTTAAGGTTTGAATTAACGGTCAAATTGTAACACATGTTTCTCGGTATTTCGAACACAAATGGACTAAAAGTACCTACAGGTACATTTATCAGCGGTATTTACTATGTTTTTAGTATAGAAGTTAACACAATTTTAAATAGATTCGTTGTTTCATTTAAAAACGTGTGCAAATTTTACCGCTAAGTTTCAAATGGAGTATAAGTACGAGTACGAGTATTATTCGTTTTATTTGCAATATATACGCTTGTTCAACGAAATATAAGACTTTTTACCCGGCTACGGCAAACTCAAAAGGATGGTTAATGATTTTAGCAATCTATGAATGTTTGTATTTACGTTTGTTCCAACTGAGTGTACTTTTTGTCGACTGTACTTGTATTGTCACCCAAACTACATTTGCAAACCGAATTTCAATGCCATTAACCGTTGAAGAGTTCCGTCCTGTGGTGTATTGTTACTTAATTTACATAAGTATACCAAATTTCAAGTTAATCCAACTACTGGAAGTTGGTCGAAATTAACTTGCAAGATTTGATTACAGACAGACAGACAACGGGACAGGTGAAACTAAATAAAAGCTTGTAAAAATAATAAGTTTGTTAACATTGTATTTTTATGAAAAATAAATAAAGATTGCTTTTGAGATACTGACTGAACCCTAAAACCGATTTGAGTCATATCGACTTAATATTTATTTCTGAAGGCGCCTGGTGGATTTGCGTAACGCCCTTTGCGTTGAGTATTATTCCATTAATTATCTCATAAACACAAGCTGCGTGAGGAGGAACCAGGGAAATCCAAGAAAGACCACAATTCATTAGCTATCGGAAATCATTAAGTATTATCTGCAAGCAGACATATTAACTTATAGAACTAACAGGACTATCAAAGTTGGATTGTTTATGTACTCGTACAACTGACAATAGGTATCTCCTTTCAGAATCAGGAAACTTGAGGCTGTATCTCTCAGGTGGGCCTAGTGATATAAAACTAGACACACAGATACATACTCGTACAAGCATGTACAAGGTTCATCGTTTTTAGGGTTCCGGAGCCAAAATGGCAAAAACGGAACCCTTATAATTTCACCATGTCTGTCTGTGTCTGTCTGTCTGTCTGTCCGTCCGCGGCTTTGCTCAGGGCATCAAAGCTAGAAAGCTGTAATTTTTCGATTCAGTGATTTGTTTGCGAAATATTCAACTTGAAAGTGCAAATTTTCATGAAAATCGAGGGTCCCCCCCTTCTTAAATCTAAACCGGTGGGGTGGAAAAATTTGAAAAAATTTAGGATGGTAGTAAGTATATCAAACTTTCAAGGAAAACTATAACGGCTAAGTGGGTTAGTCTCACTTCGTCTAAAAAGCAACTGGTCTATGTAGCATGTGGTCTAAAAAGCAGCTGGTCTAAGTAGCAAATGGTCTATAAGGCAACTGGTCTAAGTAGCAAGTGGTCTATAAGGCAACTGGTCTAAGTAGTAAGTGGTCTAAAACGCAACTGGAAGCTGGTCTAAAACGCTTTTCGCCTAAAACGCAACTGGTCTAAAAATACAACTCGTCTATAACGTTACTCGTCTAAAACGCTTCTCGTCTAAAATGCAACTGGTCTAAAACGTTTTTAGTCTAAATCTCATCTCGTCAAAAATGCAAGTGGTCTAAACACAAATTAGTCTCACTACCATACGTACGAAATCTTTTTGAGTAGGCTTCATTACGACTTCACACTAATATTATAAATGCGAAAGTTGGTGTGTTTGTTACAATCACGCGTAAACTAAATAGCATAAAATAAAATTAATTTACAACATCAAAAAGCAATGCTCGCTTTGCTCGTGGTTCAATCCCAGAATCCTTCGCTTGCTCGAGTTTCAATTATAAGCACTCGTGCCAAACAGTAACTTTCCACCCTTGCATAACAAATAACTATTAGACAAGCTTTTATTTAACTTTACGATTGGGCTCAAATTTGCTATACATGCGTATATTTGCTGACAGTGTAATAATATGGTACCATAGAGCTGAACTGATGATGGAGTAACGAAACAATAAGATAGTCCCGCCGTGTTTGGGCTCATCACAATTGCCTTGATTAAGCAAAGGAAAGTATGCACAGTCGGCAATAAAAGCTTGTTTTAAAAAATAATTTTAGACATGAACGTATTTCTTTACCGTATGTTATATAGCTAGTAGATAGGCATAATATAGGTCTAAGGAATAAAATACTTCTCCATATTTAGACCAAGTGGCGTTTAAAACCGATTATCAGGTAGCTTAAGACCACTTGTTACTTAGGCCATCTGCGTTTTAGACCTATGGCTATGGTGTCTTAGGCCATTTAAGTTTTAGACTACTTGCTACTTAGACCAGCTGCTTTATAGACTACTTGCTACTTAGACCAGCTGCTTTATAGACCACTTGATAATTAGACCAGTTGCCTTATAGACCACTTGCTACTTAGACCAGTTGCCTTATAGACCACTTGCTACTTAGACCAGCTGCTTTTTAGACCACATGCTACATAGACCAGTTGCTTTTTAGACGAAGTGAGACTAACCCGCTAAGTTTGCTTGAGAATTATTAGTAGTTTTACTCTTAAATAGCAGGCTAAGGTATAAAATATACCTAAACTTGGAAGATTCCCTATAAAATACGAAATCCTTAGAAAAATAGATATTACTTATTTTTTCCGTAATGGCTACGGAATTTTGGGCGTGTCCGACACGCTCTTGGCCGGTTTTTTTTTCTTTTTTTATAAAAGAGGAAGAAAATAAGCATGCGGGTCATCTGATATTAAACTATCACCACCACCCATGGACGCCCGCAACCTTTGAGAGATTCATAGGCTCGTTTTTTAAAGATTCCTAAGTTGTACTTCAATATTTTTGATGAAAAGTTCAGCTTAAAGCGGATAGTGCTACAATGTCAACCATCAAGGTGGCGAGGACGAAATTATTGACGTTACGCGAAGTACGGTAGTGAAACCTGACTGCTGACCTGACCTGACTGATTAAGTAAACTTCATAACATTGGAGTGAGAGGAATGGCACATGATTGGTTTGCATCCTTAACTTAATCTTAATCTTAAAAACCGGATACAATACGTCGAGGTTGAGCATTACAACTTTACGACTGGCATGATTACAAAAACAAGATCATTTAAAGCAGAAATAAACAAATTAATACCACAGGGAAGCGTTTTGGGGTGTCTATTATTTTTTAATCTATATAAATGAGCTACCTAATGTGATAGATTCGCCAAGCATCCTGTTTGCGGACGATATATCTATAGTTTTTCCATGCTCATCCAGCCTGACGGCGAATATTAACTTAGAATACATCCTTAATACAGTCATTTCCTGGTTAAGTGATCATAACTTAGAACTAAACCTAAAAAAAAAACAAAATTATGCAAGTTCGACCTCACCAAAAGCAACCATTAAAAATAGATTTTTGTTACAATAATTCAATATTAGACACTGTAGACCATTTTCCATTATAAGGCTTGAATATAGATACACATATAAACTGGGAAAATCACATACAACAAATTGCTAGTAAATTGAATAGGTTTACTTACGCGCTGTACGAATTGAAAAGAACTACCGACACTAAAACTGCAACCTCCGCCTATTATGCGTACGCACTCGCTTGGCTGCGGTATGGGATAGTTCTTTGGGGAAACAGCATCAACTCTAACAGTCTTTTCATTTTACAGAAAAAATGTATCAGGATTCTCGCAAATATAAAAGCACGAGTCAGATGTCGACCATTTTTTAACAATTTAGGAATATTAACCTTACCCGGATTATATATTTTAGAAATTTGTACATTTGTTAACTCCTTAACTTTCTTCTCTCTAGCTAAAGATTATTTCACCCGACCGCATAATTTACGATATCAAAACCGATTAGCTTTGCCAACCTCTACCTTGAAAATATTCCATTCCGGGCCTTATGCGATGTGCATCAAAATATATAATAAAAGTCCAGATTTAATAAAAAGCTTAAAAGGTCAAACATTTAAAACTGCACTTACTACATACCTTGTAGAAAAATCCTACTACACTTTACAGGAATTTTTAGAGGATAAACACTAGCCAGCACTTGTCACGATTATGTACAAAATGGCGTGAATTTTAGCTTCAAGTTCAAGCGACCGAGTTTTGGAAAACGGTTAGATTATGCCTAAGTTACGCCGCTTGGTCCTCGGTCCTCATGATCCTTTTGTGCCATTACGAGATATTGATAGCTCGATCTAAAGGAGAAATATAGATTATTGGAGACGTTCTTCCCCATTATTTTACCTTATTGCACTGACCTAAGTTACGGCAGGGGTATACTTTAAAATTGGTTACTGTGATAGAGATGTTGCTGTAGGGATGTAGGGGTGCGTTGTGTGTGTGTTGGACGTTTAGCTTCATTATGCTATGTTAGAGAGGTAATAAAATACGGGATATGGATGTAGGCATTTTAATCATATGGACTATAAATTAATTGAAAAATCCTACTTTTAGTGAGTATACATTTTACTGGAGAAGGTGGATCAGGTAGAGGCATGCGTGACGTTTTTATTTTTTTTGTTTTGAACAGGTAGGTAGGTACGTGATGTAACTATATTTTTTACCCGTAACTTATTGTTTAAGTAAACGCAAGGAAAGGTTACAACTATCACAGTTATAATCTAATTTCGCTTATAAATATCTTTCCATGTTAACGTTTTACGGATATCTAAATCAAAAAGTGGGAGCGCAATAAAAGCGAACTTTCCATGAAAATCCCGAAAGATCTAGAATGAGTGCAGT
This sequence comes from Choristoneura fumiferana, assembly GCF_025370935.1. Classification (NCBI taxonomy): domain Eukaryota; kingdom Metazoa; phylum Arthropoda; class Insecta; order Lepidoptera; family Tortricidae; genus Choristoneura; species Choristoneura fumiferana. Next base: position 13,125,320 of record NC_133478.1, read on the forward strand.
GGAAAAATAGATACAGTGCAGCCAACCTAAGGACATGAAAGGAAGCAAGCGCGGGGGCGCGTTCGGCTCTAGAACTGCATCTGTGGTATATAAAAGAAGCGCGCTATTTCGCAACCATTCTATCTTTGAATCTCAGCGCGGTCCCACCGTTGCCGCGGGAGAAACCGTTGCGTGCGAAAAGTGACAGAACTTTTTGTTTTTAATTTTTACTTTTTTAAGTACAAACAAAATGGCTGTTACCGGTGCCAGGAGTATTGTGAACTTGAAGAAGGCCCACTTCGAACATGAAAATGCTCGGATCGATAAATATACGGTGAGTTTTTTATTATGACTAGGAAAGAGTGGGCTCAAAATTAATCCTATTTTCAAGAATAATGTTAATCTACTCCAGCGCACACACAGCAATAAGTAGGTAACAAAATAGTTTTGAAATAGACGTCGTTTTTTGAATGTTACGTGTTTTGTTGTGATCTGAACTATTTTTTATTTATTTGAATGTGTGGACTGGCACATATACCGATTAAAATATTGCATAAATACTTTCTTGGAAAACTTTGCATAGAATCTCTATTTTTCTCTATAAACCATTGTTTACGTAGAGCGTGAGAAAGTCCAATTAATATAATTTATTTTAAAGATAACATAAACTTAATTAAATGGGCTTATTATGTGAGAAAAAACATTCTTATACTTACTCATAACAAGTCATGTAACCAACGCAAACCTAACGCAGAACTTTGTTTTTTTCCGTAGCGTTTTAGTGCCTTAATAATGGCCCATATGCTCACTTTCTTGCAGCTAATATCTATGCAGTTTGTTAGTGCATTAATAATTATAATATATGGACAACTGAACATTAAGTAAATAAAACAAATAAAAATAATAATAAACAGCATCACGTTTTAACAGTCAGTTACACAAAATCATTGTAATTTTATTTACGTACGTCAATTTATTACTCTAAAAGTAAGATTACCTATAACAAATTATTTTTGCACTTGTACTTTTACTATGTATATACACAAATTATTCCGCAATACAAATGGCAATTTTTTTCAGGAATAAAATATAATAATTTTGTGTCTTTCTTACATAACTCCTTGTTTTAAGGTAACAGGAATGCCTCTAGCACCAACTTTGGTTAGGGATTTGTAGTAGCGAACCTACGGCTTTGTCACTGTCACCCTGTCACCAATATGAGGCATTTCAAACCATTCCAGTATACTTAGTTGCTTACTGCGATAAAGAAGTAAGAGTATCAGCAGCTTTAAACAAGAATTTTAGCTATGAACAAGAATTACATAAATGTTTAATTTAAAAACTACCTGTACCTGTTTACCTATGGCTTATCAAGCAGAAGATCATGCGTCGAAACCAAACTAACTCGTCTGATTTTATATAAATATAAACACGAGCTTTTCAGTGGTGAAAAACGTCAAGAAGAACCCAGCACCGCCCGCATGTAAATTATAGCACGCACAGCCTTTTCATTCTGAGATCAGCTAAGTAGAGGACGTAGGCACGTATAAGCATGTTTAGATCAGACATATAAGAGAGATTCCCAAATTTTTTTTTTATATAATATGCTCGCCACGACTACTCTACACACACTAGCATAAAAAGTTGAAAACGAGAAAACAATAAAATAATAAAAAAATGAAACAAAACTGAATAATACAAATGTTGTGATATTATTATTATAAACTTATTATAAGGAAAGGGGTCATCATTTTACCGAAAATTGTTTCATCGATTATCGTTTCCCAAAACACTATTCGCAGAATTTTGTTATCACTTAGGAATCATTTATCGAACTTCGTTTCATCGCTCATACAATTGCTCGAATTACCTTTTACACAAAATCAACTCATCGAATTTTACTTTATCATTTTATTCGTATCGGCATAGACGTTCATCGAATCGCCTTTACTATAATTTTGGTTCATCGTAAGTTTCAGTTCCTAAAATTCTTTACACAGAAAATCGTTTTACCAGTGTTACTATACTTGATAATACGTTTCTATGACAATACATTTCATCGAAACACTAATTTAATATTAGTGGTATAAAATCATGCGTGCCAAATGCAAAAACATTTGATTTGTATGAGCGAGCGAAACGAGCGAGCAAGACGGTTCAGAGCAGAAGCGATTCGGCTAGGTTAGGTTCAGAGGGCTAAGGCGATACTAAAGCGAAGAGGGCTAGCCTTCGATGTTAGGTATTTTTGTTATAGCAGCTCGGATAATATTGCTTCACAAATGATCTTTGCTGTTGGATTGTTAAGTAGAGACTAATTGTGTATTAACTTACGACTGACTGCAATGTGTTTTCTAATGCATCTTTCGATTAAACGTGACCGCGATAAAACATTGTTCGTGGCAATAATAGTATATAGGACGTACCGTCCGTGGATCATGTTTCGATAATTGATACTATTAATAACTGATAATTCTATGACAGGTAAATTCGATGAATCGTTTCGCTACGATTTGAGAGAGATTCGAAACGATATACGATGAAAAGTTGTTCGATTATATAAAAAGTAATGAATTGAAGATTATGTGATTAGAAAAACAAAGGTAATGAAATTCGTGGAACAGTTTTAGATGAAATGAAAATCGACGTAACAAATTTCGATATATTGATAGCTACCCGTTGACTAGGTATGTATTATGTATATACTAGTCAAAAGATAATAAGGGCGCCGAGTTTCATCGGTATAATGCAATCAAAAGTACGTTTGCGTTTTTATCTGAATACATTTAGGTAATTGAGAGAAAAGTATTTGTATTTTATTACGTATGTTGTATCAATAAACCCATTTTTGTGAGATGAGCCTATTTTTCATAACCTTTTCAAATAACTTGGAAAGAATCGGGACCAGCGTTATCGGACGACAGTCATCATCGTTCTTCTATCGCTTTTTTTAAATGGAGCTTTTACAATTGATACTTTTAGCCTTTCAGGAAATAGGCCCAGCAACAAAGATTGACTTATGAGGTAGGTCAATATAGCTTTGATTTCATTGGCGACACATTTTAAGATACGAGTGGATAAAGCGTCGATTCCAACCGCAGCTGTATTGCGGAGAGATTTAATTAAATTGACTACTTCTTGTTTTGTACACGGCTTCAGAAACAAACTATTACCAACACTACTCTTGGTTGATCTGTCATGTACACTACCCTGTTTTGCGCATTATTTGCAACATTAACAAAGAAGTCATTAAAAGCTTCAGCTATATCTTGTGCTTTATTAATCTCGACTGAATCTAATTTTATTGATTCTATACCTTCCACTATTCGAACAGAATCATTTTACCTTTTATTGTCTCCCAAGCAGCCTTGCATTTATTTTTCGCTGAATGCATAAATTTTATTGTTGTAATTTTTTTGCGATTGTACAATACACCTTTTTAATGGTTTACTGTATAATTTATATTAATTTTGTTGAACGAACGAGATTTAAGAAATCTCTTTGTTTTACATGATATCTTAATATCTTACTTATCCATTTCCTACTTATCCGTTTTGAATTGTTAGATGTAATTTTAATTTTCATATTCGGAAAACACAATTCATAAAATAAGCACAGTAAATGAAACATTGAAATCAGGTTCATTCATCACTTCATGCCAGCTGAGACTACCAAGACACTTCTTAAACTTTTCTATATTGATTGTCTGCATTGTAGTCTCGGACAAAATTGTACCAGTGACGACTTTCTTTTTTTTTTCATATTCACTCACAAATTCCAACGTTTGACAAGTGTCAAGATCGGATAGATGATAAGTGTACGTGTGCACCGTGCCAATGACGTCTTTTATATCACTAGCAAATAGGCCCAGAAATGCGTTTAGTCTAGTAGGGGCATTAATGTTTAATTTCAAATCGAAGTTATGTAAAAAAATCCTTGAAAATGTTGGAAGCATATTTATCTTTTAGGATGTTAATATTCAGATCGCCAGTAATAATTATGTTCTTCTTTGATGACAGTTTTTGCAAGAGAGTGTCAAGTTTATTGTAAAAAATACTAAGATTACTCAAAGTATTACCAGGAATTCTGTATATACAAAGCACTATACACTTTAAGCTGGGGATTTCTAACCCACCGCATTCGAATTTTTTTCCTGAGATAGTTCCTTATAAACAAGAACCTGTTTACAGACAAGATGGGTTCGTGATAAAATACACACTCCACCACGATTTTTTGCCTTATCTAGAAAATGACGAGACCAATTTATAACCTTTTAGACAAATATTTCCTTCAATACCTCTCTTTACGAACGCCTCTGAACAACAAAGGATATCCAACGTTATATTTTTTACATTAAATTCATTTATACATAAGATTGATATCCAAACAATCTTGCTTCAATCTGAATATGAATCATTGTTCCATTTTACGCTTTCTGAGCGATAAAGTACGGGATTAAAGTATCATATGTTTTAATCCAGGTTATAAACTAACTTTTCGCCAAATCTTCATCCAAATCCGTCCAGCCGTTTCAGCGTGAAAGAGTAACAAACATACTCACTCACTCACTCACTCACAAATTTTCGCATTTATAATATTAGTAGGATTAGTAGGATTATGCCGGCAAATTGGTCGAAAAATAAAAGAAAAAAAATGATATAGGGTACCTCCCATCAGAGGCATGCGCATTGGGTCAATTCCAGGGTAGATAGCGCTAGTTTGCGCCCCAGCAGCGCGCCGCCACTTCCCACACTACCTACCTACTGCTTGCTGCCTACTCAATGCACGCCATAGACATAAAATAGGGGTAATTCTTTCTGTCGACTAACCTTATAGCGGGGTATCATATCCTACTAATATTATAAATGCGATTGTGAGTGAGTATGTTTGTTACTCCTTCACGCTGAAACGGCTGGACGGGTTTGGATGAAATTTGGTAAGTAGATAGCTGGACATCTGGAATAAAACATAAGCTACTTTTTATTCCGATATTCCCTCGGGGTATGGATGAAATCTCGAAACAATAACCACTGGGCTTAGAGTCATGAAATTTGACATGATTGTTTAATGTAACGTCAATGAAAACCACGATTTCATTTTCGGGAATTCCCACGGGAAATAAAAATCCCGAAATTTCAAATCAGCTGCTAGATCTAATGATTAACGTGTGCGAAGCCGCGGATAAACACATTTTTTTGTAAACGAGCAAGTGGGTCTCCTGATGGTAAGAGATCACCACCGCCCATAAATATCTGCAACACTAGGGGTATTGCAGATGCGTTGCCAACCTAGAGGCCTAAGATGGGATACCTCAAGTGCCAGTAATTTCACCGGCTGTCTTACTCTCAACGCCGAAACACAACAGTGCAATCACTGCTGCTTCACGGCAGGATTAGCGAGCAAGATGGTGGTAGGAATCCGGGCGGACCTTGCACAAGGTCCTACCACCTGCAAATGGTAAAGCCTGCAACTGGTGCACTAGTATATTTATGTATAAGGTTTATATCAATCCAATTTATATAAAGTGTAAACAAACCGATTTTATCAAAATTCTTCTACTTATAAACATCCAGTGGATCGCATCGATAACACATTACATCTATAATGTCTTTTAACTAGATGTATAATCACTTTTTTCACCAAAATCCATTTAATTTCAATATTTAATTTTCATTTAAAAAATCATCGTCAAAATCTGACGTTATTTCTTGATTGAAAAATGGGTAGGTATAATCTGTAGTAGCATAGACTAGCGTAGAGATGGTGGAAAATTTGACATTTTGAAAATCGATTAATGCTCGATTTAATAAGCGATTTTTATTTACTTACGTTAAAATTAAAAAATAGTTACTGCTTTTATAATTGAATAAACAGTCTTTGGAATTAAATCAAGTATTGTAAATAATAAAATAGACAAAAATACTTTGATCTATTCAATTAATAAATTAATCGATTTACTGAACAGATAAATTATTTTGCACTAAGTTCTAGGTTTTCACATCACTAAATGTCTATGGTCGGGTAAATGGCGTCTTTGTTTACACTTTTCATAAATTGGATTGATATAAACCATAGGTAGGTATAGGTCTATTATGTCTACGTGAATACTACGGCTCAGTTTTCTTGAGAATTGTTAGTAGTTTAAGAGTAAATAGCAGCCTTACTTATAAAATATACTTACGTTCTTCGAAAATTCCGTGATGTTTTCGGAACGGCTACGGAACCATATGACGTGTCCTACACCAGACCTGTGTTAAGCGAGGGCAGGAAAATGAAACGTTTCTATTGGTTCATGAAAAACACTTTCTTCGCACCACATCTGATGGAAATGCGGCCTTACAGAGCTGCGCCATTCTTTACACCTATAATGCATACAATATGTGGCAGGCAGCCATAAGGACCCTTTTGCTACGGATTGTCACATATTATGACACAGATTGTCACACATTTCTAACCTTGACAAGCCTTGACTCCGGTGTCGTGACTTGCACACATCCGTTTATTACTACTCTGACGTTGAATCTAATTAAAAATTGGCACATAGTTCCTGAAGGCGTTTGACGCAATAGGCCGGAATGTCCGAAACATTTTTGCATTAATTTCGCTTATTGGGTGGCCTGTACTCGTATTACTTCCTTGAAAGACTTTAAAGAGGTAGTCACGGCATAAACAGATGGATAGGCCTTCTACTACGAAATGCAAAATTCGAACTTGGTATCTAGCCGTCCCGCTGACGCTATATTATTTAATACTAGAGTGAGACGGACGGTACAATACGAACTTCGATTTTTGATTTTCGTAGTAGCCCCCTGGTTGACTCAGGGTGTAGGCTGGCCGGCTTAAATTAAAATGGACTTTATATGTGTTATCGTACCTACCTATATCAAATCATAAATTCATTTAAATGCTATAAAAATAATTTAATGACAAACTACACCTGTGATGTTCCAGCAAAATAAATCATTTTATTTCATTTCATTTCACTAAGAAAATAGATTATACTAAAATAAAAGTAAGGGCCACTCGAGTCTCATCGGTAAAATTAAATCAAAAATACGTTTTCGTGTTCATCTGCGTATATTTAATTGAACATTTTTGGCCAAGGAATGTTATCAAGAATTATATTTATTTATTGGTATTTTCGTTTTATCTGCCGTTTCGTCTTCTAGTTCATGATTGCTCAATCGGATACCAGAAATCTGTCGAAAAAGGGTTTGCAAATTTTTAAACCATACTTACAAAGTCACATGTACCTATTCGAACGTGAAATTGGAGTTAATATGACTAAGTACTAATTTTTCAACATCTTTATTGAACTGTTCATCATTCAACGAAACAGAAAACAGTTCAAAAAACGACATTTGCTATGGGCTGCCTGGTGACAAGCTGGAGCGAATTTATCATGAAAATACAAATAATTATGCACGGACAGTTTTAAACTTGGTTGCAAAATCATGACGCAAATACTTGTTTGTGATTTGACAACGTTGAATAGAGTCATGTGGGGTAAACGTACGCAGTGGGACACAGTGTACACTCATACGTTTGAGTCTCAAATGTATGTGATTGCGTATCACCCACGGCGTACCTTTACCCCACATGACTCAACATTTTTATCATTTAAATTCGTGTTCTGATCCCCAAAATCCAAAATCAAGGTACGCGGAACAAAACCCGAATTTTAACTATAAAATTAGTAATGGCCGCGATAGTCTACAACATTGTGATGACTCTCCATTGTTCATGATATCGGCACTTACGTCCTTTTGTTGAGAAGCGCAGTTTTTCGGCAATAACTCAAAAACGGTATATCCGATCATCTCGACTCGACCCAAATTGCGATTTACCCAAAAGCATCGTTGTAGAAATATTAATAATATTTTCTGTTCACTAAGTATCTAGGGTGACGGCATCAGTCATGGACAAGGAACCAATAATGGAATATTTTTTCAGCTAACCCAATATTAAGAAACAGACGCTACTTTTTCTAAAACTAATAACACTTATGTGCAGATAACTGGTAAAGTTCATGAATGGTGAGGCATAAGGCATTGAATCCTTGCTGTCCATTACTGGATACCTACTGTGCTTAACATATCCATGATTGGTGCCGTCACCCTAGTTAATTATAAGTACCTGGGCGACCGAGCTTTGCTCAGGCTAAAACTCGATAATAAGGCTAAAAAAGAAAAGCTAGATTTGCCATCCCCGAAAACCCCCACATACCAAATTTCATTGAAATCGTTGGAGCCAGCGTTATTTATACATACAAGAATTGCTCGTTTAATAAGGGAAGGTATTAGATAGATACATAATTATGTAGACATATAGATAGATTTCGCTCATTTTCTGAAAGAATTGCAGTCGAAGCAACAAGAAATTAACGCAATGAAATTAATAATTCAACCTCTTAATACATTGTCATATCGATATGGAGTGGTTTTATACTTCATTAAAGTACATGACAACTATTCCAACAGAATAGTTTTTTTGTGGTTAACCACTGAAATAACTTTTGTAAACTTCTGTTAACTATTGTGTTTACGTTAAATCAATTTGATTTCACAATATAGGTTAATGACAGGTGAAATATTGCTGGATGGTGTTAGTATTGTGAGGTCCGTTTGAAGTTGCAGTCTTCCTCGCGATGGACTCATTTAGTTATAACATGTATTTAACTAATGTCGGTGTACTGCCTTTTCGGCGAAATATGTTTCGCAAAATTTGACTTAGCAACCAACCTTTCGCCAAAGTTTCATTGGCAAACTAATATTTGGCATAACTTTACTTCGCATTTTTTTTATTTCGCAACATTTTTACATTGCAAAATTTTACTTCATCACACATTTATGTGGCAAATAATTATGTAGCAAATGATTGGCTTAGGCAAATAACAAATTGTCAAATAACATTTGGGCAATTTTTTACATTGCAAGGTTATACTTTAATTTGATTTGTGCGAGCGAAGCGAGCGAGCAAGACGGTTCGGAGCAGAAGCGACTTGGATAGTTTAGGTTTAGAAGGCTAGACGGGAGCGAAGCGGAGCGTAGCTCCCGCCTTAGCCTTCGATGTTAGGTTTTTTTTTATAGCAGCCAGGATAAATGACACTAGAAAAGTAGGTTGGATGCCATTCAATAAGTTGCTAAATTAAGGTATGCCAATCAATACATTTGACGAAAACATAAATGACATCTTAAAAAAATTCCAGGTAATAATTTGCATAATAATAATTTATCGAAACATTAGTTGGAAAATGATATCAGTGCGAAACGTTGAGTTGGGAAATAACATTTCGCCTAAATAAAAATATGGGATAAATAGTTTGGGAGTTAATAATTTGCTAAATAATTTTCGCCGATACATTAGTAAACCACTAATGTCACATATGTCACCTATTTATATGGATCGGCGAGATCGCTAGAGTTGCAGTTGCAGGCACTGGTGGATGGAAGTGACGAGTTGTCGTTAATTATGGCGTTCTAAGTTAAAAATTACCTTCACTAAAAAAAGCCTAATTCCGTAAATGTCTTTGCTAAATTATCTAAGTACCTATTATTTTTCACGTTATTAAAGTGACAGTCTCGTAACACTCTCATATTAAAGTACAAAGCAAGGTTACGAGTTACGACGTGACGAGCTAAAAAGATAAGGTCCGACCTGCAGATCCAGGCATGATTTCCTGCCATTAATCTTTTTCTCTGACCTTCATCTGTTTAACTTAGATCACGTGTCTTGAATTGTATGCGAACTTTGAGCTAAGTACGCTAAGATCAGATGTGATCAACTAACAAGTACTTATCCAAGTGGAACCCTATTAATGTCGCTCCACTAGTTATAGGGTTTCGTTTGTCACTCTTGGGGTACGGAACCCTAAAAAGATATCTGTCCTATCACAAAAAATATCTAATGCTTATTAAAAGTGGCGAAACAGACCCCTAAGGACTAGGCCGCACTACGGCTAAACCGTCGCGGTTTTTAATATGTGACTTTATGAATCAAGTAAACTAATGCATGCGGCCGCGCTGGTGACTTTCTTTTTTTGTTGCGAATCGTTAATCGTTATGGTGCGAAACTGCTCTCAGTATTAAAAAGATCTACCCGCCAATCGGCGTGCGCCCGCGCGCAACCTTACCCGCATTCATGATCATTACCAAGGCCCATAGTTCGATGCTCGCCTTTCACTGCCAATGTTACCGTCATCGGAATTATGTTTTGATCGTAATTAATCATTGTGTCATATTTATTTGATTCCTATTTTATATTTTTAGAGTTCTCTAAGTTGCTGTTTGCGTTATTTAAAGTTTTTATTCAATCGTTAAAATGTCTAATGGCAATGCCGTGCATTACATAAGTATAATGAAGAATTTGTACCAGACTATAGTAAAACACATACTAAAATGGGTGAGTAGATTTGTGTGATTTAAGTAGCATATATACCTAACTGTTGCTGCCCGAAGTTTCGACTGCTTCCCGCGGGAAATTAGGACTTTTTTGGGATAAAAAACTGATGTTAACCTGACATGATCTGATCTGATCTGATGATCTGGTGTTGGCGACCGGATGGCCAAGTGGTTAGTGAACCTGACTACAAAGCTTGAGGTCCCGGGTTCGAATCCCGGCCGGGGCAGATATTTGTATGAATAATAAGAATGTTCTCGGTCTTGGATGTTGATTATGTATTTAAGTATATATTTATCTATATACTTAAGTATGTTTATCCGTTGCCTAGTGTCAATAGTATAAGCTTTGCTTAGTTTGTGACTAAGTCAATTGGTGTCAAGTGTCGCATAATAATTATTTATTTATTTTATAATAGTTTAGCTTTGTGAAAGATTTTATGGAATTTTAATCGTGCAGTAGTTAGGTACATATGGAGATTAATTATAACGTATGTAAGAACGTGTAACGTGTGTATGTATGTACGTATGTTTTTCGTCAAATGAAAATAAGGGTCATTCGAGTAACATCGCTAGAATGAAATAAAAAAATGCGTATGCGTTTTTATCTAAATAAATATACCTGCATATATTTTGACTGAATGAAAATACTTACGAGTAGTATTTGTAATAGTTATGTTTGTTGTATTACAAACTCACAAACTCACAGCATTTGCTATGTGCTATAGAAAGAAGCACATCTAGCTAAACTGAATTACCAAGATACGGTAGATCTCCTTAAAGCCTGCAATTAAACGCCTGTAAACACACACACACACAAACACACACACACACACACACACACACACACACACACACAAAATTATTCTTATTCTTATTTATTGACAACAAAAACACACTACATCACAACAAAAAACAAAGTAAAAACATAAATAGAAGAAGAGTGAAAAATTTGAGACATTTTTAATACAACCATTTTTAAACGAGTAATGATAGAGAATTATATTTATATTATATATAAATGCGAACGGTTGTTTGTTTCGCTTCCACGTTTAAAGTTTTAAGACCCTTAAAAGGATATAAGATAACATTTTGGAGCATACATCGGTGTACGTAGTTAAACAAACAAAGTGTGATCACAGACACAGAATTCGGAAAAATCTTAATTGATTGATACAGTAAAAAAATTGGTAAAAGTTATTAAAAACCGGCCAAGAGCGTGTCGGACACGCCCAAAATAGGGTTCCGTAGCCATTACGAAAAAATTAAGTACCTAATATTTTTCTAAAGATTTCGTATTTTATACGGAATCTTCCTAGTTTAGGTATATTTTATACCTTAGGCTGCTATTTAAGAGTAAAACTACTAATAATTCTCAAGCAAACTTAGCCGTTATAGTTTTTCTTGAAATTTTTATATACTTACCTACTTAGTACCATCCTGATTCCTGATTTTTTTCAAATTTTTCCATTCACTGGTTTAGATTTTAGAGGGGGGACGCTCGATTTTAATGAATATTTGCACTTTCATCATCATCATCATCTCAGCCTATATACGTCCCACTGCTGGGCACAGGCCTCCTCTCAGAACAAGAGGGCACTTTAAGTTAAGTTTAAGTAAGTTAGTTAAGTAAGTGAGGGCAGTTTAAGTTGAATATTTCGCAAAAAAATCAATAAATCAAAAAATTGTCTTAGCCAACCCCTAATGGGAAAAGACCTATCCAACGATACCCCACACTATAGGGTTGGCTGAGAAAAAAAATCACCGCCACTTTACGTCTATGGAAGGTACCCTAAAAAAAATTTTTTTTACTTTTTATTGTACCATTTTGTCGGCATAGTTTACATATATATCCGTGCAAAATTACAGCTTTCTGGAATTGATAGTCCCGGAGCAAAGCCGCGGACGGACGGACAGACAGACAGACAGACAGACATGGCGAAACTATAAGGGTTCCGTTTTTGCCATTTTGGCTCCGAAACCCTACAAATTAGATGATAATGACGGTTCAACTACCTATTTATTGAACTATAAATTAACATGCTCATACATTTGCGATTATCTAATCTCTAATTGAATAATAGCATTTTTATACCACTGAAAAAATATGTTAATTGAAATGATATTACTTAGAATGAATTAGGTACTCGTAAGCCTGCAGAATTGAGGAAGTCAGTTTGCGAATGTAACGTAATGTTTGTTTTTTTTTTTTACGGGACAATTCACACCAATTGACCTCGTCCCAAAGTAAGCTTAGCAAAGCTTGTGTTATGGGTACTAAGCAACGGATAAATATAATTATATAGATACATACTTAAATACATATTAAACACCCAAGACCCGAGAACAAACATTCGTATTTTTCATACAAATATCTGCCCCGACACGGGAATCGAACCCGGGACCTCAAGCTTCGTAGTCAGGTTCTCTAACCACTAGGCCATCTGGTCGTCTTAAAGTATGTTATACATAATAATATAATATCTGGGCGACGCTCGGGCTAAAACTCGGTTACCAAGCGTTTTCCCAGAGATAAGACCAAGCTAGATCGATTTTTCATCCCCGAAAAGCCCTACATACCAAATTTCATCGAAATCGTTGGAGCCGTTTCCGAGATCTCCGAAATGTATATATATAGATGAATGGCTCGTTTCAAGGTATTAGGTTTAATACCAAGATCTAGTTAAGTAAACCTAGTTAATCCATCATAGACCAATTTTGGGAAACTGTAAAAATCTGTATATTTGTACAAAATAAAATGAAATCTGTTGAGCAGTTACTTTAAGACCCTGGATATGGAAAAGTTTTCGTCCCGGAAAATTGCACAGCTCCCGAGGAATAGCGATAAATGATTCATTCGCAGACGTAGTCGCGGGCAAAAGATAGTGCCCTTATACTTAAATACCGGAAAACTATTTAGGAACGATAAATAAATAAATAAATGATACAAGGCGTACAAGAAAACCTATCTAATATTACGCGTATAGTGAATGAGACAACTTGACAATTTTGACATTTCGCGTCACGTTTGTGAGCAAGACTATCTTCTCGATACAACGCCATCTAGTGACATTTCACCTGTACGAAACCCTTGTGTTGCAGCCGTATTAATTGGCATAACTAACTAAGTTACATGCTCGTATGCACCTACCAGTATTGTACCTACTCGTACACAATATTAGGTATAGGTACACGTTGGCTTGCCATTTAAAAACTGGTTTCAATACTTCCTGCATTCGGATGCATATAATGCATGCATATGTACGATACTAACCCATTCGGCCGACTGGGTTACTGACACGGTAAATTTCAATTGTAATTTCCTCACGTACATTCCAAAAAGTTATAAGTAGGTGCAAGGCCAGGTTAGAACCCAAGCCGTTTCACAGCGTCTTTCAACATTCTTTTTTCGATCGAAGCAGGGAACAAACCGTGGATTTCCACTTAATCAGTTCAAAACAGCGTGCCGTGGGGTGGCCGTGGTGGCCTTGTGGTTTGTCCTATCGCCTCTCAACTACTCTCAAGCAGATGTTCGTGGGTTCAAATCCCGGCCCGCACCTTTTTCGAAATTCATGTGGGAAAATACATTTGAAATTTACCACGAGCTTTACGGTGAAGGAAATCATCGTGAGGAAACCTGCACACACCTGTGAAGTCATTCAATGGTATGTGTGAAGTTCCCAATCCGCACTGGACCCGCGTGGGAACTATGGCCCAAGCCCTCTCTTTCTGAGAGGAGGCCTGTGCCCAGCAGTGGGACGAAAATAGGCTGGGATGACGATGATGAGTTCAAAACACAATACAAATACACAAACATTGCAAGTTAAATAAGTTGAAGCTTGTAAAAAGTCAGTCACAGATAGTCACAATGAATGATGATACCATAAAGGTTATGAGAGATAAAAGTTCATTGGCTGTCCTATAATGACCCACTTCTATAATTGTCACACATGTGGTGCTTTAATTTACTTTTAATAATTAATAGAATTATATTATTATTTTATGCAATTTATTAGCGAAGTGTAAAAGTCCATTATAATATTTACATTATATTATAATAAAACTATTAGGTACATTGAAATTATTTATATTATTAAGAAATTTACAAATAAAAATAAATTACAAAATAAAATCAAAAATAAAATTAAAACAATAATGAATATCACTCAGAATTAACATTATATTAGCCAAAAAATAAGAAACCCAGCCAAGTGTGACTCGAACTCGCACACCGAGAGTTCGGTACGAATTTCTAGGTAAGTACTTATGACTTAATAACTCAACCATGTAATTATGTTGTGGCAACAAATGTTTTCTTACGGCATATTTTATCCCGGATAATATTAAAGTACTTGCGGGAAATAAACGAGATTTTCATATACAGTCAGATGACCCAGCTTGTAAATAATAAAGCAATATTGGGCATTTGGTCATGTAAATAAAAACGTTTTTGTCTCCTTATGCGAAAAATGCTTTTATTGTTATCCCGCGGGAACCATGCAGTTTTCTGGGTTATATAATACTACCCTATGTTCTTCCCTTAGGGGAAGAAGAAGAAGACATCATGTAAAGAAGTTTTAGTAAAACGGCTCCTTAGTCTTGATTATGACCAGACTGAAAAAATATTGTATCATCCTACTAATATTATAAATGTGAAAGTTTGTGAGTGAGTGAGTGAGTGAGTGAGTATGTGTGTTACTTTTTCACGCTTAAACGGCTGGACGGATTTAGATGAAATTTGGCGGAAAGTTAGTTTATAACCTGGATTAAAACATAGGATACTTTTTATCCCGATATTCCCACGGGATAGGGATAAAATCTCGAAATAACAACCGATAGGTTTAGAGTCATGGAATTTGGTATGTAGGTAGTTGGACGTCTGGAATAAAATATAGGTGACTTTTTGACCCGATATTCCCACGGGATACCTAGGGATAAAATCTTGAAATAACAACCGCTGGGCTTTGAGCAATGAAATTTAGTATATAGGTAGCTGGACCTCTGGAATAACACATAGGCTACTTTTTATTCCGATATTCCCACGGGATAGGGATAAAATCTCGAAATAACAACCGCTGGGTTTAGAGTCATGAAATTTGGTATGTAGGTAGTTGGATGTCTGAAATAACATATAGGCAACTTTTTGACTCGATATTCCCACGGGATACCTAGGGATAAAATCTTGAAATAACAACCGCTGGCTTAGAGCCATGAAATTTAGTGTGTAGGTAGCTGAACCTCTGAAATAACACATAAGCTACTATTTATTCCGATATTCCCACGGGATAGGGATAAAATCTCGAAATAATAACCGCTGGGCTTAGAGTCATGAAATTTGGTATGTAGGTAACTGGACATCTGGAATAACACTTAAGTGACTTTTTGACCCGATATTGCTACGGGATAACTAGGGATAAAATCTCGAAATAACAACCACTGGGCTTAGAGCCATGAAATTTGGTATGTAGGTAGCTGGACCTCTGGAATTACACATAGGCTTCTATTTATTCCGATATTCCCATGGAATAGGGATAAAATCTCGAAATAATAACCGCTGGGCTTAGAGTCATGAAATTTGGTATGTAGGTAGTTGGACGTCTGTAATAACACATAGCCGACTTTTTGACTCGGTATTCCCACGGGATAGGAAT
The DNA here is from genome assembly GCF_025370935.1 of Choristoneura fumiferana. NCBI lineage: Eukaryota > Metazoa > Arthropoda > Insecta > Lepidoptera > Tortricidae > Choristoneura > Choristoneura fumiferana. The sequence continues at coordinate 13,141,344 of NC_133478.1, forward strand.
AAAATCTTGAAATAATAACCGCTGAGCTTAGAGTCATGAAATTTGGTATCTAGGTAGCTGGACGTCTGGAATAACACATAAGTACGCTACTTTTTATCCCGATATTTCCACGGGATAGTTTTGTAACTAAGGGACCCCATACATCCGTGTATTATTGTTATTATTATTTTGTAATTTTTTCTTTAATTGTATACTTACTGTAGTTTTTAAGTATTTTATTAGTACTTATTTTATTTTGAAAAAATGACTTTCTGCCAAGCTTCTTGCGGCGCATTCTTCTTGGCAATGATGGTCTTTCCGAAAGTGCTGGTATTTAAAAAAATGACGTGTAAAAGTGCCCATTGCGGCCTATTTACTGAATAAATGATATGAATTTGAATTTGGATAGGGAAATTTTTTTGAAATTTTAGCACTGGGTTTAGAGTCTTGAATTTTGTACAGTTATTCACAACACAACCTCAATGAAGACCACGATATAAATTTGGAAATTTCAATTGCAACTACCAGACCGAATAGTTTACGCGTGCGAAGCCGCGGGTAAAAGCTAGTATATCATAAAAATTAGTAGCCAAGGCAAGTATGGCAATATTTACTACACAACATATACACACTCACGCATGCGCACGCACACACACACACACACACACACACACACACACACACACACACACACACACACACACACACACACACACACACATATATATATATACAATATACACTCTCCTACTTTAATAATATTTCTGTCATTTAATCATCATCTTCAAAATCATTTCTCTTTTAGTAATAAATTTATAGTTTAATTGTGGAGACCTGGTGACCCGACATACAGGTTTCCCCTAGTTCGGGCACCACTCTCCACTGCACAAGTCTACCAGTTATAGTTTAAGGTCGTGTTTTTCTTGCTGTCACTGTATTTGTGGTGGATTTAATAAATATTTTTTACTTTTTTACTTTACATACTTTCGCATTTGTAGTATTAGTAAGGATTCAAAACATACAATGTTGTAAAACTATTGCAGTTATCCATCCTTCTTGGACCAATAATTACATTCTTCCGGTCAGTTAACTGTGCACTTATAAAAAGCACAGTAACATATTTCTAGGCTTAGATCAATGGATTTGTAACCTTTAATGCCTTTATAGGAACAAGGAATAACTTCCGCAATACACGACAATAGCGATTTGCTATTAAAGATATTTAGCCTTAGATATATCAGAATATCAAGGTTTATCCTTAGCACAGTTACTTTTATAGTTTACTAGGCTTTATTGGCTTTACTTGCATAAACTATTGGGTCTGGTAATTAATTGCAATTCCGAGATTTTATTGAATTCCCGTGGGAATTTCCTTGAATGCATCGTGGTTAATTCACATGGTATGAGTGTGAAATTTCATGTTTCTAGGTTTTAGATACAACATAAGTACTGTCGATCAAGAAATTCCTTTACCACCCTTTACCAAGCGCTGTTATTACAGTTGACAATTGTATTTATTTATGACGTTACATCACCCTTATTTTAACCTGAATAATATATTTCTAATGTATATTGTATAGGGACTAGTATTGAGTTCGCTAAAACAAAATCATAAGAAAAATAATTTAAGAACGTAACTTATTCCAAATACCGGAAAAAAGCGTTTGGTTTAGCATCACATAAAATATAGAGAAAAGGACTACAGAGAAAATTAAAAGGAAAAACAATGCGTTACCTTATTTAGTGTTGCCCTCGAGCGGGACCTAAGACTAAGAATATAATAATGAATGAGTATATCGTACCACGAGCTTTGCGGTGAAGGAAAACATCGTGAGGAAACCTGCACAAACCTGCGAAGCAATTCAATGGTGTGTGTGAAGTTCCCAATCCGCACTGGGCCCGCGTGGGAACTATGGCCCAAGCCCTCTCATTCTGAGGGAAGGCCTGTGCCCTGCAGTGGGACGCATATAGGCTGGGATGATGATGATGATATCGTATCCGCCATCTCAATACGTAAATAAAGATTCTAGACTCCACCGATTCGAAAGTAATTGTATTCGTAAGTCGTAATCATAATAAACTGCTTAGGGTTCAGTCGCTCAATTGCAAATACGGAAAATAATAGCCCAAGAACACATACAATCAAAGAATAATACATCGAGATAAAAGCGTCACAAGCAACGACAGGTTTTTTATTATTCCAACAAACAATAGAAGGCTGATTGTTACGTATAATCACACAAATAAAATTGATCTGTCAGTTTAACAACATCCCATGCTCAATTTTACTGCTTACAATATCTAACTGTGTATCTTTATCATAACGTTGCATTTTTAAACGCACAGGAATTACAGATAGAACTAGTTAATAGTCAGCCAGATGTACACGGCAAATGCAGAATTATGCACGTTTCTGCCATGACTCGTGACTGCAGCTGTAATAAATAAGCCAACAGGATTTAAATCCGTATCTATTTAACTATGAATTTTGTCATGCTTTGTTACTAATATCAAAGCAACTTATTTGGATTTTAATCGGCTTTCAATTAAAGCAGGACTTTAACGGTCAGTATTAGAGTATTTCGCTATCTAAGGTATTAGATAACTGGACAGGATATTAACAATGTTGTTATTCTTAAAATTATACATATTTTGAGAGTCAGTAATTTTATGCAAACACAAAAAGTAACCAGACGTTATTTTTAGTGCTGTACGAGTAGCGACATCACAATAAATTATAATTGGTTATTTGGAGTCTTTTTGTATTTTTTATTTCAACTCCAAATTTGTTACTTTTACGGTCATCCCATAAAACCATATCGAAAATATAAACTGAGGCACGGAATACTGAGGACCTGGGTTCGATTCCTAGCGCTGGTCTCTTTTTCTGGTTTTTCTGTGCATCCATGTCTCAGTTTTCGATATGGTTTTACGAGATGACCGTAAAAGTAACAGGAGTTGAAATAAAAAATACTCCAAATAACCAATCATAATTTGATTGCTTAGTAGCGACATCTCGTCTGGGTGAGTGGTTAGTTCCGAAAGAGTGTACGTCTCTCGATGAGAGCGAAACATAGATGTCGCTAGTGCTGCTGCTTATGTAGCGTAGTAGAAAAAAAGCAACCTGAGAGAAATATGTGTGCATAGGAGAAGTTTATGTCAGTACTCCTGTCTAGTGGCAGTGTAGGGGTATGGACGCAGCACGGAATGCTGAGACCTGGCTGGTCTCTTTTTCTGGTTTTTCTGTGCATCCATGTCTCAGTTTGTATTTTCGATATTATAATAAATTTTAAGTTACTAACTACCAGATTGTAATTGATTAATGAATTTATTCGAGAAGCAATGAAAAAAACAATTCGACACGAGAGAGTGGCGGATCTGTGGTAATTGTCACTTCATCACAAATCACAACTGCGACGTTCCAATAAAATAACAAAGTGATAATTCACTACATGATACATTACGTGCTAATTTATTTTGTAAGGGTAAAATGTCGTTTTTGTAAATAAATCACACGAAAGTGAAGTTATAAGGGGATCTTTACTGACGAAACTTAAAGTCTGTAGGTAAAACTAAAATAAGCGGTACAGCGCGAAATATATTTCGTGACTGTTTATATTCAAGCACGAAAGTAGCTTAACCTTTGATACCTTGTCGCTGTGAATGGCAGCACGAAGGCAGTAAGAAATGATTCAAATTATTAACACAATCATAGGTAAAATAAGAGGTTCGGCTACTGTTAAATTTAACTGTGCTTAAATAATTCCATGACCAGAATAATTTCCCTTCACCTGGTCTGAATATCCTCTCGTAGTAAACAGATTGAAAGTGGATAGGTCAATCTAGTCTTCAACTACCATTTCCATTTAGCCATTGAGTGATGACGAAGTAGTAAACTAGGGTTGCCATAACTTCTAGGAACTAATACGGGACGGTTTCTCTTTTGATGCCCAAAACTCGTAAATAACATATGCAACGCCAATAGATAGAGATATGCTTTTCAACTATACGAGTACCATAAGTAGCGAGAGACAAACAATGTGTTTCCTAACAGATATACACCCTCTGATCTCAACCATAGCTGCTACCTATCAAAAGTAAGTATTAAATACACAAAGTTAAAATTATGCCTGCTCTATTTTGTCGAAATACGGGACAAATATGGGGCATGTAGTAATATGGGACAGGATGATCAATTACGGTGACAGTCCCGAATATACGGGACGGGTGGTAACCCTAAGCATAACAAAATGTCGAGGACGCAAGTAGTGTCAAGAGGAAGGTGTCTTCGGAGGGATTCTCCGCGCTTAAACAAACTTCTGTAGGTATCTTATCTTATCTTATCGTTAGGGGTCCTTGCGGATACACTTCGACCCGTAGGGATCTTTTGTGTAATTACCCCTCTTCGCACTTACTCTATTGCCTTTATCACCTCGTCCATAAATTGGATGATTTGACGTAGCGGTAGTGCCTTAAAGTCTCCTGTGCGGGGTATCCGTCGCCAAAGAGTCTCATTCTTGATCTGGCGAGGGCGTCACATTCACACATAATGTGTTCCATTGTTTCGTCTTCCTCGCCACATATCCTACAGACTTCATTGTCCTGTAGTCCCATCTTTACTAGTATGTGTTTAGTATTGAAGTGACCTGTGAATGCCCCGACGATATGTCGGAGTTGTTTCCTACTGAGTGTCCAGAGTTTTTTAGTCCAGCTTGTGCTGACATTTTCGAATGAATCGTTTTGAATGCTTTAGACCTTCCAGTGTTTTTCCACTCTTGTTGGTGTTTAAGTTTGGTGTGGTCGTTTATGGCATTCTTCATGGTTCCCTGTGAGAGTCCCACATACGGCTCGGCCCTATGTTTTTGTTCATTTGACCCTTCCCTTGCTAGCTCATTTGCTTTTTCATTTCCGATGAAGCCTTTGTGTCCTGGGATCCAAACCAGTCTCACTCTATTGCGTCTGCCAAGCTTGTTTAGTGCTTGTACTCCATTATAGATCAGTCTTGAGTCAACCTTTGGCGATGTGAGCGCCTTTAGGGCTGCTTGACTGTCACTGAGTATATAGATGGTTTTTTCCCTTACTTCCTATCTATATTCTCCTGTGCACAGGCGATAATTGCATACGTCTCTGCTTGAAAGACAGTTGCATAATTTCCCATGCTTACGCTACTGTTAAAGTCCTTGGCATGAATGCCGGCTCCTGTACCGGATTTCATTTTAGATCCATCCGTGTACCATGAATTTCACTGCCTTCCGGCAGTGTCAGTCCTTCTGCCCATTCAGCCCTTGTGGGAACATGAACCTTGAAGTTCCTTCGGAATATGTACTTTGGTTGCATTTTGTCGCAAGGTAAGTAATTATGAAGAGTAGTTTGGATAGCTGAACTACTCTTCTATTTTATTTTCAATAATAATATAAACAACTACACAAACTATTTTAAAATCGCCCACTTATCTTAATAGGTTACATTACTGGTCTCCAAATATTAGGTTATCGTTATACTGAACAAAAATTATATTTACACTATGCAATGACATACAAATGATTAAACGATTAAGATATAAAATATGCCAATCAATGAAGTATGCAAATCAATAATCATTAGTTTTTGCGATCTAGAATGAGGAACTGACTGAAGAAACGCGAAACAAAAAATGATTTTTCTTGGGATATATATATATATATACGCAAGAACGCAAAAACGGCTAAAATTTATATTCAACTTTGTAAAAAAGATGTGCATATTTATATGTAGAATCTACCGCTCAGCAACTTAATATGCAGAATTGCAGATTATTGCACGATGAATTAATTGATATCATAAAACATTGGAGTTAAATAATAATAAATGCCTTTGTAGGTATAACTTGTTGGCAACTGTTAATAGTACATTGTGTCTTAAGGGCGGTAAATAACGAATTACGAACGCGAGTCTATTAGAAGCCCGAAGTCGAAGACTGAAGGCTTTAATGAGTCGATTTTCGTAATTCAAGTACCGCCCGTGCGACATATACAATGTGTTTCATCACATTTGCGAGTAGAATTTTATATTTCTAAAAGAAAAAATATAATTGTTTCAAATATTGGCGATACCTTAGGCTGCGCTCCTGGCAGCTCCGCCCTCCCCCTCCCGCAGCATGCGCCTGACGGGCGGTGGTTGCGTGCATCAGTACGGGCATTGACTCATTTACCGACCTTGGGCTTCATGACAACAAAATTAGTACGCACAATGACTCATTTACCGACCACGGGTTTCATGACAAGCACATTAAGGTCGAGGGTTTTATTTGGAGGGTTGCAACCAAGGTAGCCTGCATGTTACGACACTGTTTACGAGCAAGTGTGATGAAAAATATCTAACCGTAGCTTTGATTAAATGAATAGATACAAGTATTCACGGCACTAAATACAGAGAGAGATATTTGCAATACCAAACGGACCTTGTCGCACATAACAAAGATTAGGATTGGCGTAGATATTATCTTGTTAAAAGACTTGCACTGATAATTTTGCGTTGAAAGACAGTGGAATTATCTAACACTTCAGTTATACGCTCATCTGGCCCTATACTATCAACTGAAAATTCGAACTTGGTAGTAGCCCCCCCCCCTGGTTTTCTTTCAGATTCAGATTAATTATTTGCCAAGTAATCAACATTACATTTTAGCACGTCATTATATCTATGTACAGTCAAGGGCAAAGATATCGACACGGCCAAAGTTACAAAAATATGTATACACGACTTTATGCACTTGACATTAAGGTATACATATTTTTGCAACTTTGGCCGTGTCGATATCTTTGCCCTTGACTGTACATCATGCATTAAATTTCATTCAAATCGGATTGACGAATTATTGAAAACATTTAATTTTTATCAGTCCATCAGTTCGAGAAGGTTCGAAATAATATGAGAACAGTGGGTTGGCAGCGTCGCTAGACGTGCTGCCAATTTTTGAGTAAACATTTTTGGTATACCTAGGTACAGTCAAGTGTAAAAATAAGTATCTATTAGATCCACTCCAAAATACGTTATTACGGCCTTATTGCGTCTGTGGTGGGTATTTGAAACTTTGAATAAGTTCATATTTTTACACTTGACTGTACATTGCAGAGACGCTCGATCGGAATTTGAAAGGGTAAATTTGATCGGGATTTGGGGGGTTTATGAATGAGTTACGTTAAGATAACTACACCAGTCTCGGTCAGTAAGCAATATATATGCAGTAGATGCGTCAATGAGTTCTTCCCATAAATATATTCCCATATTATATCAGATACATTAAATATTATGATAATTACAATCATAAGGTATTCAAGGGAGACCAGATGTTTCTTTTAATATCTTTGTAAAATTATAAAGCGAGTGCGTGTGTGCGTGCGTATGTGAGTTTGTTACTCTTTCACTCTAAAACGATGCGAACACGACGGATTGGGATGAAACTCAGTATAGGTACATATACCCAGCTATCATAGCAAAAAGTGTTGCTGCCCAATCTGACATCAATCACAATCGTTTTCATCATTTCTTTCCGTCACTCGGTTTAGGACGATGATAGAAAGAGATGAGTAATGCGATCGCGAGAGATTGAACAATCAATACGACCACCGGTAAATTAGTCGCTTTTACTGACACCCACGGGAGGAGAACAAATATGTCTTAATTGACAAGATTTCATATTTCTAAGACAGACGCTGATATTATGTATGTATGTATGTATGTAAACTCTTTATTGTACAAAAGAAAATTAACAAACAAACTTTAAGATACTTGTACAAAGGCGGACTTATCCCTTTAAGGGATCTCTACAAGTCAACCTTTGAGTGGATGAGAGGAGAGGAGCAATACGTTAGGTTATACGTTACGTATATTTTTAAAATTTCGCTTCGATTATTAATTAATTCAGTACAATTTTTTTAAGATGTGCTTATTCTAAAAGGGCATAACTTCAAAACTACCACACAATAGATAATTACTTTTGTCTAGTCTCTATTTAAAAAAAAAGATCACGTGAATCTGACGTAGACGTTGTCAAAATTATGACAGCTCCTTTTTCTGGTGAAAAAGGCAAAGGAAACATATCTATTCTGTGGTAGTGTTGGCAAATTCAGATATATTTTTTATGTTTTTGTGTATTTTTTTAATATGGAGAAATAAACTATAATAAATATTTTCCCATGACCAGGAGCCAAAACACTTTTGATTCCTGTAGTAATTTACAGGTGTTAAAAAAATGAAATCTTGTCAATTCCTATTCTAAAACCTAGCAAGGCACGGCAAGCAGAAATATCTAGCAACCTTTACTAAGGTATAGCGAATATAATTTATAGAATAGACTTCAAGGCAAGTTAACCGGACATGGTACCCACAGAAGGGCAGCAACAAAGAGCTTTTAACCTGATTTCAGATGCAATTATTTAGATTCTGGCGAACTTTAAGCACAAGGCAGCTGTTCATTATACAACGTGATTGTTTTATAAAGATTGTTGGCTGAATTATTTAGATATAACTAGGTATTTAAGATATATTGTATGTAGAGCGTCAGGCATGTATAAACACAAGGATAGTTGTTGAGTTTCACGGAAGACGGTGTCATAAATGTGTAGTCGTGTATGCACTCAATAATAAAACGATAGTAAATATAATAATATAATAACTACGACGACTATCAATTATTTTCTCAATAGGTATCACGTCATAAGAACAGATGACAGATGGATAGCTATATATTTAATATTAGGTACTTTCCTTCTACGATGTACATAAAGTAAATACCTTAGATCAGGGTTTCTCAAACTTATGGCTCCACGTACCCCTGTTAAAGTTTCTAGACGATAGCGAACCCCGAAGTTCGTATTAATCTGGAACGTTGTTTTTAAGTAAGTACCAGCAGTCGGCTGCAATGGAATTGCAGTAGTAATTTAACTGCAAAAGTAATTTAACTGGCCATAACCGACTTATTTAACAGTAATAACTGCGATACAAATTATTTTTGGCCTCTTCTTTACTGAAAAAGTAAGTACCCATATGGAATTTCTTAAATTGAATTAATTGTACCCTCGATTATATTGAGGTACAATTTTTTTAAGTAGGTACTAATTAGGTACACTGGGTACATCAGCTTTATCTCTTAAAAAAATCACAAAACAGACAGTGGGGTTGCCAGGGAGCGTGACGTGAATAAACAGCTGTTTAATATACAGACATAATATTCACGAGTTAACAATATATCCTTTGAGAGTACCAATAGTACAAGCTTTGCTAAGTTCGGGACCAGGCCAATTGGCTGTCAATTGTCCCATAGTTTTATTTAATAATGATTTATTTTCTAATAGTTTTGTCTGTCTGTTGCAGCTGGCGGACGAACTGCCGGCGCAGCTGTCGGAGCTTGGCCTGCGCCCGCGCAGCATGCAGAAGCCCGCCTACACGCTGCGCAAGCTCTCTGCCAGTGACAAAGAGATCACGCTCGCGTTCTTAAGACGGTAAGAATTCTTAGTTGTCACACTCTTTGCAGAGTGGTGATCAGCAGCTGATCAGTCAGGCACAAAACCCTATACTACGAAGTGCAAAATTCGAACATCGCATGACACTGATAGTCTAAGATCCGAACTTGAAAAGATCTTCACCGGTATGATAATAGAATGAAATGTATTTTATAATAAATTTAGTATTTTAGACAATATATTAGAAATGGATTTGCTAAAAAAATCCTGGACAGGCTATTTTTAATTATTAAAAAAAAAAGATTTTTTAATAAATTTTTGTTGCATCATCGAGATTATAGACAATTTTACATTAACTTAAAGTATAATACATATAGAATATGTAGACGTTGGGTTGCTATTGTTTACTTGGACGAACTACTGGGTTGCCAGGTATAAACTTAAACAGGTATGTCGACGTCATTTACTTTCACTTGATAAGATAATAGAAAAAATTGTATATCAACGTAAGCGCCATTTTATTGTGAACACGTTGATATAGGGTTGTCTGCATTTAATTAAAAATCATTAAAAATAAAATAAAAAAAACTGCCTGTCCAGGATTTTTTATCAAAATCATTTCTAATACGTTTTCTAAAATACTAAATTTATTATAAAAATACATTTCATTCTATTAGCAGACCGGTGAAGATCTTTTCAAGTTCGGATCTTCTACTATGACTTATATTATTTAATACGAGAGTGAGAGGGATGGTACGATACGAACTTCGATTTTCGAATTTCGTAGTAGGTACCTAGCCTCCCAGATGTTGCTCGCCGTATAATCTCTCCCGAGTTGCAGACATTCGAGTGCATATACATGCGGAGCAATCGTCCAGAGCCACGATAGATCTGCCACGTGGTTTAGCGCTCTCTACTCTACCCCCAGACGACAAGTCGCTCTATATAATCATCGTTTCGCTGTTCACCATTCATCAACGTTACGGAGTCACTGTGAATCGAAAATATGAATAACTTTTATTTTCTAGTCCGTAGGCGGCAGGCTAGTAACCTGTAACTATTGGACCCTTTTTTGACAAAATTTAAACCTAAAATTTCTAAAAGTAGCTCCGAAGAGGTAACGTTTCGTGTGCTCAGCCTACGCCATTTGGGAATACAGGCGTGATGTTTGACTATGACCCTCAAGGAATATGTGGTGCAAATTTCATGTCTCGCCTCTAGAGCTCCAGCTCCAGTGGTTTAGTATTGTCTGTCAGTCAGTCACGTTACTCTTTTATAAAATAGACTTCGACTTCGAGATATTTCGATTCGGAATTTCGAACGCAGTAAATACATACAAATCTATGGACCTACCACATACGGACAGTAGTTTCCCGTTTGAACCTTTCTCTGAATCGGAATCCGCATGGTGGCCTGTGCCTTCAGAATTGAAATAAACGTATGTGTGTAATGTTCGAAATTCCGAAACGGAATTCCGAGTGTATGTAGCGGCCCTAAGCTGTAATCCTTTCCCCAGGTTCTTCTTCCGCGATGAACCTATGAATCGGGCAGTTGAGCTCCTGGAGACTCCAGATGCTCGTTGTCCTGAGCTCGAGGATTATGCGTCTTCGTCGCTGTCCGACGGTGTGTCCATCGCTGCTTTCGACGACCTGGGGGAAATGGTTGGCGTGGTCATCAATGGCATCGTGAAGAGGGAGGTAAGAAATAGATTTTACGAATTAAATAATCATCAACATCATTATCATCATCAACTCAACCGTAGGGCGACCTGTTGGACATATAGGCCGTTTCGGCTTCGGTTGATGAAGCGGCCTGCATCCACCGTGAACCTGCGGCTTTAACGAGGATATCCGTTTAAATAATAATTATAAGCTTTGTTTTGGAACATGAAGGAATATGTAAGCGTTTTTTCCATTTCTCAAAAAATGTTTGATACCGAGTTGTGGAAGTATTTTAAAATTTAAATGCAAACTTAATTTGCTCGTATCTTTTTTTTAAATTTCGTGTCACGTTACATTATATGAAAAAACGGAGACTCAGAAGCGAATACTTAGAAAGACACTTAGAATCAAACGTTGGTTAAGTGTGAACCGAAACGAGCCGGTGCTACGTTCTCGTACTAACCAAACGCGATTCTTATTATTTGTTGCTATAGCGGAGTATTATGGAATTTTACAATTGCTATGAAAAATTCTAGAGTCTATCTATAAATCATTCCGCCTTTGCGATAAACGGACAGATAGACGGTTTAGTAATAGGGTCTCGTTTCGGGATTTTTATGTTGAGTATTGGCAGTTAGTAGGTCGGCAGGCAAGCAGGCACTTGCACTCTATTATTAAGGTATTAGAGTTCATGTTTCGATGTTTTTGATCACCTTGGCCGCTCCGAAATATCTGATGGCCACTGTACAAACAATCAGCTTGAAAAGCAACGAATCATTTTTTTTATTTATCGCATTAACACATTCGTCAATCTTGTTTGGAGTTACGTACAGGGCCGTAGAGCGACAAAGTAACAAAGTTTGCAATAAAACATAGTTAACTCAGCGTTTGTTCGGATATATGGATACCTAACATCGCAAAAATGGTTTTGTAAATTAGAGGAAACTATAATGAAAATGTTCCTCTCTTTGTTCATTGACGATAATGGTTGTCAAATTAGTTTGGCAGGTATTTAGTCCTCGAAAAGTGTGCAAAATTTGAGATATTAGAATCTTTTGTACGCTTTCAATGCTCTATTTTAAATTATAATTAGGTACTTGTTAAAACTTAAAAGAGACTTAACATTCTAATGCGGAGTCCGCCGATGAGCCTTTGTAACATTGTTATATTTCAAATAAATTCTTTTATTCTTATTCTTTTAAGACAGACTTCATTAATTCATATTCAGTTTTTTCAGACAGGACAAATAAGATTCGTTCGAGAAACTGATAAATTGTCTGAAATTTGTAGAACTTGTTTAGTAATTCTGCGTTTGAAGTGTTCACTTGTAGAAAAAAAATCGTTATTTATTATTGTTATTCTATTTATCCTACTAATTAATTTTCCAGGAAGAAACGCAATAAAACAGGCGCGGCGTTTACTTTCCTACCAAATTTTAAATTCTGCTCGTGTTAGCTACCATGATTGGAGTCTATTGTTCAAAGCGTGTAGTTTCCGTTCAGGTGTGACCTGGCACCAAAAATGTAACATTATAAACAGAGCTCAGAAAGAATGAGCTATTCTCATGTCATGAGTAGATAGTGATATGGATACACCCTGAATACGCTCGAAAACATCCCTTCCCTGGACAGTCTGAAAAGAAAAAAGTTAATTTATTTAGTAAACTAAACACCAATATAAAAGGAAAACTGTCACGCTTGGCAGGGTTTTTAAGTTACCGAGTAAAATTCGATTAAAATTATAAGTAGAAAATAATGTTTTTTTGACGTAATCTTATTTCAGATCCGCTATATTTAAGAGGGAAGAGGGCAAAAGGAAACCATTTTGCAACCTTGTCGGCAACTGACTTTACCTGTTATTATTGCTTATTGATTTTATGTCGTTCGCGAAAACGGGGAGAGTTGGGTCTACTTTTATGTTGGCAGAATTACTACCAATATATTTGTTTATTTACTTACGAATAAGGAAGCAGTTTTTATTATTTTCCATTACTATCTCGAACGTTTTACATCTTTATGGCCATTTGTTGAAAAGATTTCATCTCGTAGGTGGCGTGGTGCAAACCAGTTGTAGTTGATATATGACGTCTCTGGCGCCTAAAGCGACAAGATGTGCGGGTTCGATTCCCGTCCTACGATCCAAAAAGCTTTTGCGATGATAAAAATGTCGTTAAGCAAGCGCTAAACAAATAATATTCGATTATGAACTCTGTTTAGTGTTACGTAATTTCACTTATCACGTACAGTCAAAGAAAGGGAATCGCGTACCTACCAGGGTCGAACCTTCGTGTTACTGATGTCCCATTAACATTCCAAAGCATTAGTTAAGTATTCATTTATTGCATGAAAACGGGTACAGAAAGGTAGACGGTAAATATAAAAATAAATAAGCAGGTACATGACCGTAATCTACATTCATAGCGAAATTGATTATGAAAAGGTCCCACCCCGGTAGGTACGCGTTTTAGTTTCCTCGGCTGTATTCTGTGTGTTTTTTTCTCATCCAACCTTGTATTGTGGGGTTGGTTTAATAGGTCTTTTAAAACCATTACGGGGGTTGCTGAAACGATTTTTCGATTAAGTGATTTGTATGCAAAATATTAAACTTGAAAGTGCAAATTTTCATTAAAATCGAGCGTCCCCCGCCCTCTAAAATCTAAGCCGGTGGGTGGCAAAATTTAAAAAAAAAATCAGGATGGTAGTAGTATATCAAACTTAAAAGGAAAACTATAACGGTTAAGTTTTCTTGGGAATTATTAGTACTCTTAGTAAATAGAGTAAATAGTAGCCTAAGGTATATAATTTACCTAAACTTGGAATATTCCGTACAAAATACGAAATCCTTTGAAAAATATTACTTAATTTTTTCGTAATGGCTACGGAACCCTTTTTCGGGCGTGTCCGACACGCACTTGGCCGGTTTTTTCTAATGCTAAAAAAACGAAATACCCATAGTACCTACTAGGCACTAAGAAAGGGTCAAGGATCAAAAAGAAGGGCTTTCACGCTTCACCGCTTGATCCGGTCTACTGCGGGGCAAAACAAACCGATCCGTCTTGATTACATTACTCAGCACTAATATGTCGAACTAAATTAAATTTTGATGTACATCGTTGGCTGTGACAACGCACAAGCAAACATGGAACCTACACACCCCGAAATGTACGTCTTACTCGTATGTTTAAAAAAATCTGACAAATTTTAGCTGTGTTTACACGCCGTAATTTTCCAGCTGATGTCGTATCGTGGGATAGGTAAAGTAAACGTGGAACAAGAACTCCGTTTGTCGCTTTGAATCACAATAGTGCCGGGCACGATGCAGGAATGGGGGGGGTCTTTAGGTTATTTTATTTTTATTTTTTAGTTATGTGTCATTTATTAGTTGGTGATTTTTTATTTAAGTTATATTTTTATTTTTTATTCATGTATTTTAGTTATTACATTGTTTAATAAGTATACCGTAGCGACAGGCTAGCAACCTGTCACTATTGTACCGTTTTTGTCAAAATTAAAACCTAAAATTGCTGAAAGTGGCTCCGAAGCCGTAGCGTTTCATGTGCTCTGCCTACCCCATTTGGGAATACAGGCGTGATGTTTGTGTGTGTTGTGTGTGATTGTTTACTTTGATTTTATTAAACAAAATAAATCACAATAGGGCTTTAATTATACCTAGTTAAATACCAATTTTGGTAGTTATCGTGCAACTGTTTGCGTTTATCTAAATTTCAGGCCGATCAAGGTTTTGTAATGTTATAAGTACGAAAGTTTCTGAGTGTGTGCTTACGTGTGTGTGTGTTTGATACGATTTCGATAGACTGGTACCAATTTTAATGACAGTTCCTACTTCAGAAATAAAACTAATTAATAAAAGTATTTTTTGGGAAATCGGACGGGAATTTTACATAGTCCTGGAATATTAATTCAAATGCCAGTCTAATGCGAGCGAAGCCGAAGTAAAAGCTAGTTACATAAAAATTATGACTCAGATTCAGTGGCAGTGTGCGTGATTATCAGGCCGGGAAGATTAACTAATTGTTTTTTTTTCACAGGAAGCCGATTATACAGATAAGTCCGAAGAGTGCTCGAACCTCAAGTTCAGACGCATCATCAAAGTGCTGGGGCACTTGGACCGAGAAGCCAGGATCTGGGATAAGGTGGCAAAGCACTGCAACAAGGTCGTGGAGATCAGGATAGCGTCCACGCACTCCGAGTGGCGCGGGCGCGGGCTCATGAGGGTCCTCTGCGAGGAGACAGAGTAAGTTCTACCTAGAACCCGAATAATATTACGTCACTGCCATGTGAAACCTCGTCATCGCCATCATCATATCAGGCGCAGGACGTCCACTGTTGGACGTAGGCCTCCCCCATAGCCCTCCAGTTGCCTCGGTAAGAAGCGGCTTGCGTCCAACGTGAACCCGCGACTTTAACCAGACCAGGTCATTCGAAAACCTCGTAACACTGAAACAAGAGCGTGACAGACACGCCCGAAATAGGGTTCCGTAGCCATTACGAAAAAATGAAGTAATATTTTTCTAAGGATTTCGTATTTTGTACGGAATATTCCAAGCTTAGGTATATTTTATACCTTAGGCTGCTATTTACTCTTAAACTACTAACAATTCTCAAGAAAACTTAACCGTTATAGTTTTCCTTGTAAGTTTGATATACTTACTACCATCCTGATTTTTTTTCAAATTTTTCCACCCACCGGTTTAAATTTTAGAGGGTGACGCTCGATTTTAATGAAAATTTGCACTTTAAAGTTGAATATTTTGCAAACAAATCACTGAATCGAAAAATCGTTTAAGCCAGCCCCTAATGGTTTTAAAAGACCTATCGAACGATACCCCACACTACAAGGTTGGATGAGAAAAAAAATCACCCCCACTTTACGTCTATGGGAGGTACTCTAAAAAAATTGTTTTTGAATTTTTTATTGTACCATTTTGTTGGCATAGTTGTCATACATATATAATATATTCGTGCAAAATTACAGCTTTCTAGCATTGATAGTCCCTGAGCAAAGCCGCGGACGGACAGACAGACGGACAGACAGACATGACGAAACTATAAGGATTCCGTTTTTGCCATTTTGGCTACGGAACCCTAAAAAGGATATCTGAACTAGTTAGGCTGCTTGACGTTTAGCAAAAAATTACTAATTAGGAACCAAAATAATGCTAATATTGCAAAACTGATTTTGTAAGACATCACCTAACTTTTTTTATTTATTTTATTTATTTATATAGTGCATACATGTAACATAAGCTCTTAAAGTTAACATGAAACCCTGGTAGGGTATAGCATTTGTTGCTATAATTGTTATTATCTATGTATTTACTATTTTAAAATCTTTTCTTTTACAATAACTAATTTCAGTACCTATATTAATTAATTAATCCTACAATAACTTAACTTAATAAAGGAACATCAGATATCACTTGAGATCAGAAACAGCTTTCTGCTACTGGTAGGCCTTTGTTTTGCTGTCACTCAAGTTATGATACAAGCAACAATGTTTTCTGTTACTGTTAGCAAATATTTTTTTTAGTGAACTAACAAAGTTTGCATAGTGGATTTATGTTAAAAGCGGACGTGCCTTTTAGGTTTTCTCATGAAAAGAAGTATAAAACATTTTTTTTGCATATTTTGTTACTATACCTAATGTATAGGTTTCACGTGGCAGAGATGTATTAGGTACTTACGTTAACGTAACCGCGGCTTACAGTCGTGGTGGTTTAGTGATTTGACCTATGGATTCTCAGAGGATCTTGGATTCAAACCAGAACTCGCATGAATTTTTAGAAATTCACGTGGATAAACATACTTATATAGATAGATACTTATATTTTATATTAAACATACAAGACCCGAGAACAAACATTCATATTATTCATACAAATATCTGCCCCGGCCGGGAATCGAACCCGGGACCTCAAGCTTCGTAGTAAGGTTCTCTGACCACTTGTCCATCCGGTCGTCTAAGCAATCTGCGAAACAATTCAATGGTATGTGTGAAGTTCCCAATCTGCGTGCGAAACCGGGGTAAAGTTTAGTACAAATTGAATAATCAACATAGTAACGTCACCACGTGCGCTTGCGGTAACCTTAAACTTAACCTAACCAAAGGACAAGGATTCATTCCAAAACCGGCGACCAGCGGCCACCAGCCGACACTTTTTAAACCAACTATACGGCCTTGTGCAAAAATGCGCTCGTCGCGATCTGAACAATTGCAGACGTAATAAAACTAAATACAATTTTATTGCAACCTTGAAAATAGTTCTTGAATAAACTAAATTTATTATACAAATGTAAAAAAAGAGTTTATGGACTGGTTGCCGTAGTTACTACCTAATAAAGTTTACCGAACTCGATACAAATCCTTATTGCTAAATATAATGCCTCGTACGTTTTGACTCTATAATAAAATCACTTAAAACTTGTGGATTCATTAATTTGAAATTTGCAAAACCGACCTTCTTCCTTTGATAAAAAATTATTTCGAATTAAGTACCTACTCAACATAAAGAGCGTTTAGAAACATTATTAGAATGATTTATGTTTTTTTATGATTAAGCGCAATTAATTTGTAGGGTAGTAAAATTCAACTTCCTTTGTAATAGTATAAAGTATTTGCTGTTTCAGTGGTATTATGTATATACTTAATAATAATAATAATAGCCAGGATTACCCACCAGCAACTTGCTCTTCAATACGGCCTTGTGAACTCCGAGGTGCCGTACTATAGATAGGTAGGTACGTTCCTGAACCAGTTCTCGAAAATGGTCATGCCACGCTCTATTGGGATCGATCTGTTATCACAGACAGGACTATTGTAGCCAATAAGCCTGATATCGTGCTGACAGATCGATCAAAACGCCACGCAGTGCTCGTCGACATCACTATCCCACATGACGAGAACCTCGTGAAGGCCGAGATGGACTAACTCAGCAAGTACCTTGATTTGGCTCACGAGGTGACCGCTATGTGGGATGTTGACTCGACAATCATTGTCCCGATAGTTGTTTCGGCAAACGGTTTAATAGCAAACAGGCTCGACCAACATCTCAAGAGACTCTCGCTAGATGGCTGGATCAAGGGCCAGATACAGAAGGCGGTACTTCTGGATAGAGGTGGACGATATACATCGATGTATTTTAAACACTCGATGTTTATTAACGATGTATCGTATTGAACCGATGTATTTTTATTACCTCAACATCGAATAAATATCGATGTTTTTTAATCGATGCATCGAAACGAAAATGCAAATTCGTTTCGTGAATCGGAACGTAATAATTACAATTATAGACCTACAAAGTTATCTAACCCGGTGACGGCGGCGCTGTGATCGCATCTTGGCAATGCTAGCATGACATTTTTCTATGATTGACGTTTATAGTCCCACATTCATCACCGGGTCAGATAACTTTGTAGCCGTAGATCTATCTATAAGTCAACGTTAGAGTGTTTTCACGCGAGCAACGATACGACACGGCAAGTCTCTTTACCAACATCGACCCAGTCCAGTGCGGTGTCATAGTTGGTACACTGCACGAGTACCTACATAGATGAATTAAAAAAGTCACTTAAAAAAACCTTAAACATGTCTATGGAAAAAACAATCGATGTATGGAAAACATCGATGTATTTTTTTAAACATCGATATAACATCGATGCTACTTTACGATGCATTGCATCGAAAAAAACATCGATGGTTTTCTTTATGTCCATCCCTACTTCTGGACACGGCACGCATTGTCCGAAGGTTCCTCACCTGCGGCCCTGACCACCGATAGCTTGGGCCCTGCCCCGTTACCGGCGGCAAAATAGGTTAGGTTTTTATAATAATTATATATTTTTTGTATTTTACTTTTTATAACTATTATAAAAACCTAATATAAGAATTAAAATAAATAAAGGGAATAATAATAAAAGATATTTATTCAATAGTTTGTTTACAAGCTACATCACATCACAAAATAATAATTACAATCAAACTATTAAACGGGAAAGCAACTCAGCTTGTGCCTGCGCCTTGCAGAGCAAAATCTCTTGGCTAACAGACGCTGTTTTTCAGTCGCCCCCCATACTTCAATCAATTCAATTCAATTTTTCTTTTGTACAATAAAGAGTTTACATACATACATACTAGATTTTTTATTTATAAACAAACAAATAGTATATAATAATAATTAACAAAAATAAATAAAACTAGAACTAAAACTAACTTACTCTAATCCTAAAAATCTATAATATTTACAAATATCACACTAAATCCTGAATAATAAAAAGGTATTCCGTAGTAACGAGAAATTTGTATAAATGTTGGTATCTATGAATTTCCAGTATTAAGTTACCATAAGTACCTAATACAAATTTATATACCTATATTAGGCTAGTCATACAGTTAGAATCGTAGCTCACTCACTGTAGAACCTTGTCCCAGTAAGCCATCGCTTTGTTGGTGGATACCAAGGCAGTCACTATGAAAAGGTTCCAATTAATAAACGCTGTCCTATATAACAATGAGTAAATCATCATCATGCGACATCTCAATAGAATTGTTGATGTGACACGACGTCATATTATCATGACAAAAGCACGCTGCAATTGGATGCAATTAACATCTTAACTAAAGTCACAGAATATACAATAGTACAGTATTAACGTACAGAATGGCCACGCTCCGCCGCGCACCGATTCGAGTTACCCCACCCCTCAAGCGCAGATTGCAGGAAAACCGCAGGAAAGCAAGTCGGTTGCGCAAACGCGATGTACCTATGTCGGCCGCACGGCACTAAGTTCGGGAGCAATATTTAATTTTGCGAAATGGTAACGGTACCCCACCTACTTCCTTTTGTAAATAAATAATGCTTTCTGAAATTATCGCTATTAATACATGAAATAAATACCTACCAAATAATTCGTTTAAGTTTGTAGTCGTATATCTATTGTAATTAAAAAAATAAAAATGCTTAAATACACAGACAGACACATTTTAAGGAGGTTTAAATAAATAATAGGTTACATTTATTTGCACATATCTAAAAACATACCTAATATATGCACCTTTAAATGCCATTGGTAGTACTTATAGTACTAGGGTTTTGCGATAGTCAGCCCTGTGTATCTTACGCAAACATTGACGCATGTACAGACGTTGTCGTGCTTATGTAGATTCAAGAACGCGTATTTTGTACGTCGTGGCCGCCGTGTGCTAAAGTACGAGTATCTCAATTATGTATTTAATTTATATACTTACCATTAAGAATATGAATTTATATCTGTATTATAATATAACAATGAATCCCTATTTCCCTTGGGCACACCATAACTTGAGAATGACTTTAACGATTTCATTAATTTTTATTTTTATTTTCTAATACTCTGTAGAAAGTTGCGCAGAATAGGTAGTACAAAATTTAAAAAAAACTTAACGACTGGTATAAACTTTTCAGTAACTAACCTAAGCGCGTTAAATTACAACCGCTAGGATATAAGTCATGAGGCGCGGTTTTTTTTATATAACGTTAATGAAATTCACAATGTAATATTTGGAAATTCCCACGGGAACTTTTAGGCCATTTTGGATGTAGTTGGTATTTAAATAGCTGGAAGTCTGAAATAGGCCACTTTTAGTCCCAAAAGACCTAATGTTTAAACGAGCGAAGTAAAAGTTAGCAAATAATAAAATTTATTAGCAATACATTATACGCAGGCATACATATACGAGTATAAAAGGGCTGTTGTGCTTGCTTTCTTTGGAAAAAGAAAATTTGGCCCTTTCGGTCTAAATGTCATAGCCAACACGAATGTACTGATTCAACACAGAACTCGACAAGTCAACGATGTATTTCGAATTGACATGGTCATTTGTCACATCGCCTGTAAGTTTATGAAACAGGGCAATTTGTGCAGTAATCAAACCGAACAAAGTCAGCAGATGGAAGTATTATGTCGTTTCATAAGACCATTATAACAATTAACATCGCAATACGTCGATTATTATGCAACACAACTCAGCGCACAATGTCCAGTGCATATTAGAGTAACTAAACTAATAATTGCCTGCACGTGCATAGTGTATTTTTGTGTTTACTCCTGAAATAAGTTAAGTAGCCATTTATTTACATGGCTACTTAACTAATGTAGAGTGGAAACTGAATCGCGTACCAGGGTGTACCAATTTCATAATTAATTTCGCCATTTTAATTCTTTGGCAGATGTATGAGATGTCAATTTGACATTAGTAGCATCAAAGCTTCCTTGATTGTAGGTACTTTAATTTTGGCAATTAGATTACTTTCTGATTTAGTTTAGTTCTCGAGGAAAGGTTTGTGCCCAGCTGTGGGACGTATCGGCTAGAGATGATTTTGTTTAAAACGGACTTTTTCCGGAAAATAGCGGGCTATACCAAGAGCAATGAACAAACAGAGAGCATGACTAATATCGGCACTTTACTCGCCTTACTCACAACGTAACATTAAACCGTTTAATTAAGACAGCAGTACTCATAATTAGCACTACTTACGGCATACAGGAATTCTGACCACATTCATTAAATACAATTATCGCCAGGGCTCACTGGTATAATACCAACCAGAAGATATCAGCAACGTACCTTGCTACTGTTTTGTACCATAGACTGATAACAGTAGACGCATTTCTAGTGGGGGTCCATATTAACTCTCATAAGTCTTATTCCTATTTTTTATTTTACTACCGATTTGTGTTCAATATAATCACTTCTTCAATTTTTTCCTTATACTTTTTTTGTTCATAATTTTTTATTACTAACATCGGAACTCTTAACAGACAGTGTTCATATTTTGTTTACTCATAATGTAATTACTAAGAACACAATCTCAACTCATAATGACGACCAGATAGCCTAGTGGTTAGAGAACCTGACTACGAAGCTTGAGGTCCCGGGTTCGATTCCCGTGTCGGGGCAGATATTTGTATGAAAAATACGAATGTTTGTTCTCGGGTCTTGGGTGTTTAATATGTATTTAAGTATGTATCTATCTATATAATTATATTTATCCGTTGCTTAGTACCCATAACACAAGCTTTGCTAAGCTTACTATGGGACTACGAGTAGGTCAATTGGTGTGAATTGTCCCGTGATATTTATTTATTTATAATGTTGTTTTTCAGAAAATTTTCCTTCATAACAGACGAATATCATAATTTTCTTATTAATAATGGCATTAATTAGAAAACATATAACGGTAACTACCTATTCAAAATAAGATTTACTTATATCGTTGATTATTTTATGACATTATTAGTATTAAGTAGGTTGAAAAATATGTTCGGTCCTGGCGCTTCGCCGGCCGCTGCCGCGGCACCCTCGCTTCGCAAGGTCACAGTTCTGCTGTAAGGTCAGCGCTGTAAGAAAATATATGAAAACCAATATTAGTATGAACAAGGTGTATGATTACGAGTAGTGATATTATGAATTCCAATGATTATGAGTTTCGATCGTTAGTATTAAAAAAAATATGAAGAGTGATCGTTATGATGTAAAATGGTATGAAAAATATTTTCGGACTTCCGATAACAGGACTTAAAATGTTATGTGAAAAAATGTCAGAGTCTTGCCGCGTGCTTAAGATCGCATCGTGTAGTCGCCTTGTCTGTAGACGGCCGAGACCTTTGGCATGAAAACTGTCAGAAATCCGCCTTTCTCATGACAAATTATAATACTTACGTAATAAATAGTTCGTCGAAAAAAAAATTGCAACAGACAGATGGATATGGCGAAATAATAAAGATTCTTTGTAGGACTACTAGGGCTACGGAACACTAAAAAAACGAAAAGGAATCAATCTTATGCTATTGAACTATATGTTGAACCAAACAAGTTGCTTGAAAGTAAAACCAAAACAAACTCGGAGTGCTGCAAATAAACAGTAACTACAACGCCATTAAGACTGACATACACAATTGTGTGATTTTATAGCCTACTTGCCTGTTCCGGGTTCGGAGACAAACACAAAAGGAGCAATTGGAACTCTCAAAGTACAAGGAAACAATTACATAATTAGTGGGCAGGTGTACACTTCCTTGATCAGCTGACACAATAGGCCCGTCAGGTGTCTAAATGAGGCTAAAAATAATTACACTGTGAATTTGTCAAATCATGTTAGATTAGCGATGCAATTTTTTACGCTTCGCCGCAGATTGTTTTGGACAGGCTCATTCGCTCACTATACTTGTTTTGTATGCGGCTTTGTTGGAATCTTTTATTTATAACTAAACATTATTAGATAACGCAGCACAGGACGTCCACCAACGAGATGAATGGATGATCTGGTTAAAGACGCGGGTTCACAGTGGATGCAGGCCGCTTGGCTGCTAACCGAAGGAACTGGTCTTGGTGATAGTCTATGGGAGAGGCTTATAAAATATATAAATATCATAGGACACTTGACACCAATTACCTAGACCCAAACTAAGTAAATCTTGTACAATGGATACTAGGCAACGGATAAAAATAGTTACTCATATTATAGATAGGTAAATATATACTTAAATACATATATTAAAATCCAAGACCCGAGAACAAACATTCGTATTATTCATAAAAATATCTGCCCCGGCCGGGAATCGAAACCGGGACCTCAAGCTTCGTAGTCAGGTTCTCTAGCCAATTCCACTTAGCCATCCGGTGGACAAATCCATCCATATCCAACAGAGAACGTTCTACGGCTGATATAATGGATGATAATGATGATCATAATTAGATAGGCTTTAACTCACGATCAATCCCGCGTTATAGATGCATTTAATTTTTGTTAATGCGACGAATTACTCTAACTAATCAGACGGAAAGACAGAAACTCCACTTGCACTACAAATATAACCAATTTCGTTAGGTAAATATGTTATACCTATACTATAATATATTTAAATACGATTTAGATTAAGCTGGTTACTTTTTGTAAGCTTACTCGACTGATCTGTCTCTCTTTATTGTTCAAGAATAAATTATTTAACTACCTACAAAAAATCATTCAACTTATTATATTAAATATTAACTCGCCTGGAAATTTTTTTATGGAGATTGCCTATTAAATAGTAGTATTAAGCTCTATTAAGTTTTAATTTCGATTTAGTGTGACGTCTAAACGTCATTTGGGAATTGACAAGCTTAAAGTTGAGTTTTTTTTTCTAGTTGTGGTAGATAATTGAGCTTAAAATAATAATTAATTTAGGCGTTGTGTTGCTGAGGCCGATCACTATATACGTCTTGCACTTGTTATTTGCCAAATCTTTAAACGCAGAAATTATAACGTGCCGTTAGCTCTCGATTATTCAATGGAATGAATATAACTTGATTGAATGGAAAGAATCGAAGTTCCCGCAAGATCTGAAGACTTACTAATCGGGATCCGTACAAAGTCATTAAGCACGTTCTTATCCATTCAATATAGTTGTTTGTAGGCATGTAATGAGTCTTAAGGGGCTACCCGAGATTTTCATCGATTTTTGACAAGTTTTTAATCGTATCTCCTACTTTTGCCCTACATATAGTATTATAAGTCAAACGGCTATCGGTTCTCCAATCTTTTATCTCCATTTTTGTCTACCGGATTTTGAAAAAAATTAATAAGTACTTAATTTTGTATGATTTGTTTTAAACATTGTCTGAAAAAACACTTATTTCGTATCTCTATTGACGTGAAAGATCTAACATATATACGAAATCTACATATATGGGTTCGTCTTTGACGTCTCTAAAAAGTGATCGAGGGTTTTCATTTGAAACTAATTAAAACAAAATGTATGGCCAGAAAACCAAATACCTCGAAAACAATGAACTTTGAAGTAAATATGGGATACTATTTTGCTTAAAGCCGTTTTTGTTAATATAATACTTAAGCTACAAAAATCATTAGAAAACTAAGGAAATCAGATCGAAGGTCATTGCGGCATGGGATCCCCTTAACAAATATCCGTTTGCTTACAGACGAGTGGCTCGTGCCATCGGCGCTACCGCTATGCGCATGGACACCACATCGGCATTCTCCGCCGCAGCCGCCGAGCGACTCCACTTCCGTAGCGTATACGCTGTTCTGTACGCAGACCTGCCCGACGCACCGCAGCCAGAAGCACCACATCTTGAGACCAGGGTTTACATTAAGGATTTGTGAAGTAAGTACCATGATCAGCAACCCATACTCGATCATCACCATTATTATCATATTAGTGTCCACTGTTGGACATAGGTAGGCCTCCCCCGTATTACTATCATACTACGATTTATACTGCTGCATTATCATCCCAAAGACATCAACTGAATAAAGGCTTTCTTCTAGCTGTTCAACAAACTATACGATGGCCACTTGTTACAGGCGTTCTTATTAGCGTAGCTAGTTAAGTTCTATTCCAGCAGCAATAACTTCTTCTCTATTATCTTACTTTTGTTTTGTAGCGTCTATCATTACGGGGATACGATGTCCAATGAGAATTTCCCGGCTCAATTTCGACTCTCAGGTCACCAATCTGTTGACGCTTACATTAAAACTCATTTCTCTATTTACAGAAGTCCAGTACCAGTCACTGACTATGTGCAAGAAGACGTTACAGTAGCTCTACAAGTATTCTAGAAACGTATTTGCACAAACTTGTCGGACTTAGAAAGGATTCAAAAGGGATCACGACGAGCGACTTTTAGAGTAGAACTAGCTTTAGAGTATAATATTGAAGTAATAACAATAACTAGATTTTTTTCTGTTTCTTCTGGTGTTGTTCATATTAAAAGTAACATTAGCAATTTACTAGTCAATACAGGAAAAACATATAAAGCACTAGACACGCGGGACAGCATTCTAGCTCCATTGAATTTTGTCAACAACAATACAAGGTGTCTTGGCTTTACCTACTCCGAAATATTTCAATAGACAGTTGGGTTAGCTAGACTGAAGATCCTTAAAACGGTTTTTCGTGGGAAATTTTCGTTTAAAATTTTGTCAACCACTACTTAAAAAATCTGAATAACGTTTATATGCGGGTCAAAACACACACACACAAACATCACGCCTGTATTCCCAAAGGGGGTAGGCAGAGCACACGAAACGTTATCGCTTCGGGGCCTCTTTTAGCAATTTTAGGTTTAAAGTTTGAATAGTGACAGGTTGCTAGCCTGTCGCCTACGGTATACCTTAACCTATATCCTCAGTCGCCTCTTACGACATCCACGGAAGAAATGGAGAGGTGTTATTCTAACCCGACACCACACGGGTATGCGGGTCAAAAGCATTTACATGGATAGTTAAACTAACTCAATCACCTGCTGAATATTCCGAATAATTTAAAACAAAGTGTACAATTTAAGTACTTACTAATTTAAAGCTTATAAGCCAAGTATAGAGCCTTGAGAGACCAAAAACTGTAATAGGTACGGCTTAGCAAAGGCACCAGAAGAAATAAAAAAATAAAGGTGAAATATTAAGGTGATAACGTTAATATGTTAATTTCATTGACTAGTCAATTAAAAAGTGATCTTTCATTCCAATCAATTTAAGATTATTTTTGTATCGCATAACATAGAACAGTAGGTAGTCATGAAAGCGCGACTAATTATTATTTTCAGTAACTATTTATCGATCTATACGGCTCAAGGTCAATATTACATATGTTGATTTATTTACACACCACTTGACCACTTTATTAATTTTAGTCAGGAAAATGTGTAGTTACCTATTAGATCTTTATTTAGATGTTTTGAGAATCTTGTGATAGTGTGTGATATTTGACTACATTACATAATTGTCTATTACGTGTCATTCCTACGAAATATTACATAAGTAGGTAAGTATGGTAAAATATATTTTCTTATTATTGTCATCTATGCATTTTACATATTAATTAGCGGTTCCTTTAGATTTTAAGTATACATAACATAACTAGAAAGAAGAAAGGGCGTACAAAGATTTAAAATTTCGACAGCACAAAGAAATATCTTGATGTTTTATTAAAACGAATATGGACTCCAATATTTTTTTTAGTTATGTTTTATTAAGTTACCAATTATTTAATTATGACTTTTTAAACGTAAGAAAATATAATTTAATAAGCTATTTCTATCCTCAGTCGTTTAGACTTTACGTTGCTATTTTACTGATATTATGTCATCATTATAATCATCACTTAAAAGTCGCATTTTTTTCGGTGCAGCAAATGCCACTTCTTCCCTTGTAAATGTATTATCAAGAACAAAATCTTATATATCAGCACTATAGTGCCCGGCCGCTAAGAAGTCAATACTGATACATTGCACAACTATGAAGTTCCTGAATATTGTTAATGTCAACCATTGAAAAAAAATGATATACTTACTACTCTGTCACACGCAACAAGTACCTAAGCATTGCATTTTTGTCTATAATTCATATAGTTTTGCAATGTGTCAGGGATATAGGTACAAGGCTTGATAATAATTAAATATGTTAGAAAAGCATAAAGAAAGATTCAGTTTAACCAGTTTAACTAATATTTTTAAGAATCATGCCAAATTGGATGTATTTAAAAATTCCAGAAATAAAATATTAAACATTATCTACATATAAAATAATTGCGTGTTTTATTTTATTAATCCATCGATGGCTCCTGTCATCAATGACTGGAGAAATTAAACACAAACTTAAGTACTAAATTATCAGGCGGACACATTTATTTTAAAGCACAGTTCTGTTGTGATGATAAAAGTTTGCTATTAATTTCTTACAGGTATCTGAGCACAGCAGACTAAAACTCTGATGTTATATTTCTTATGAGAAAAGCCTAATTGTTTTCTAGACCAACTTACTGTATCACAAAAAGTAACGGCACATAAACTAACCTAACTAATACTAGACTTCTAATAACTAATAATACGCCTAGTAAAACACCCCGAGCAAAGTTACCTATTTTTAAGATAACCCACTGAAACGAACATTGACATGTCAGTGCTCTTGATTTATTAAAGATGTTGTTTATAATCACACTACACGTGTTTTGCAGTGTTTTTGTAGAGTGCTATGTGCACAGCGGTGAGCATTTTCTTATGTTATTTGTTATTATTGTTTTTGTTGTTTGCTTTTATTATTGATTATTTTTTTCACTATGCTTTAGCGTAGTAATTGATTACATTTTAACCCATTCAGGCCCCGGCGCTTTGGGAACATTGACATTCGCGTTATCGGCCTTGCTAATATTGGGATTTTCATTCCAACTTTAAGCAAATTCTGTTATGACGTTTATTATTCCTTAAGTACTGATATTTCTTATAAGTCGATACACTCATGACAGAATTGTTGTGGTTGTCAGTTGGGGATTGGAAGTGAAACTTCACGATGAATTTCTTGATAAATAGTAGGTACCTAACCTACCATAGTTTCCCTTCACCTTCTACACCTCACCTCGCAGTGCTTAGAGCTCACAGTTGGCAAGAAGAGGACGCTACTGCCTACTCTCACAAAACGATGATGCCCCTTAGTTATCTTTGACGAAACCGGCCTTATTGACGACATCTGATCTACATTGAGGAAAAGATCAGCAAATATTTCATTTAAGTAATAATTACAAAAATATTGTAGGATTTACTAGGTAAATAGCCGTCCGTCTGGACATGCCGGACCTTTGAACACCAACGGGTAAGGAGCTCTGTTAAAAGTGTTGTAACATATAAAGATAAATGTCATTGGCAAGTCCAAATTTGTATTCGTGTAGGTGAATATCGGATATTTGGGGTTGGGGGGTTTAGTAACATGGCCTTGTGATTGTAAGCTTGTGGTTGTACAGAACCTGGTCAGTAAATTGTAGATCTTGGGTCTAGTGAAGTTGGCCATCTCCGCCGTAGTTTGGTTAATCAATTTCTGGGCAAACAAAAAGATCTTTTTTGAACTAAATTTCACAGTATTTTCACAGTTGTACGTAGGAAGGACGGTGCCTTATTGCGGTTACGACATTGTCAAAGTCTCTGTAAAATCACAGACACGATTTAAATTGGTTCAACGTACTTGTGGTTCTGGTTATAATAACGTTATCCCTTCTAAGTCGCTACACTCTTGAAAGAGTAGTTGTAGTAGTCAGTTGAGGACCTGGCTGGGCTACTACGATATTCGAAAATCGAAGTTCTTATCGCACCGTCCCTCTCACTCTCGTATTAAATAATATAAGCATCAGCGGGACGGTACGATACGAATTTCGATATTCGGATATCGTAGTAGCCGTGAACCGTCATGACGACTTCCTGGAGAACGTCTAGTACCTAAAGTTAAAAAAATTGTAGGATCTGCCGTAGATCTGTAATCTGGAAATCTGTCATGACACGAACATGAAGAAATATCGTTCTCTAAATAATTGAACATGTCCTCTATCGTTGAAATTGTTTTCTGATTGTCTTTTCTTTGGACATAAAACCACGTTTTTGTACTCACTCGCACTTTGATTTCTTGAAAAGCACAGCACCGTTGTTGCTTTCTTATATCTCACGTAAATTACACAACAATAACATTTCGGTCGTTGACCTTAGCCCTGTTAGCGAGTAGAAATACCTTTCTACGGTTCAAAGTAGGTGACTAAACAAGGCAACGTTTCATAACAGGTAAATTTCTCGTAAGCTCATAATCATACTGGTATACAATTTGTCTTAAAACTCATTCAGTATATTTCAGCAGATGGTGGGTCCAGTTTGAATAAACGCCCCTATAAATAATTTTCATGTTATTCTATCCAACTGAATGGAACAATTCTGTCTGATATTAAGAAATATCTTGATTGTCTACGAATCGTATTATGAATGACCATCTAATGGGTAGGTACGTCATGTTTGTTTACATGATAAGACAAACGAGTTTGGTGCCCCTAGATAACCCTATATAATTATCAACTTACTACCGAACTGTGACCCAGTGTGAGACCGTTTCGCAGAAAAGGATAGTGACATCGTATCCCTCATCTATAACTGTGTAAACAGTTTTACAGGGCTATGTGCAAAAAAACTAAGTAAAAATAATGTCAAATACATACGTTTTCATTCATTCATTCATTGCTTCATGTTGCTTAAAAAAGGATCTCTGCTAAAACTGGAAACTCATTCATCTAGTAAGGAAATAGTAGATTGTTCAACAAGGGACTAAAACAAGCCATAATGACACGAGATACACACATACATACACACGAGATACAAGCCATAATGACACCGGCAACGCACTTGTGACTCTTCTGGTGTTGCAGGTGTCCATGGGCGATGGTTATCGCTTACAATCAGTTTCCCCACCTCGTTTGCCCACCATAAAAAAAAGAGATGTTTAGCCACCCGAGCAGAGCGAGGGTGGTTATAGTTCAAATGCCATTATGGTTATTTAGTCTCGCGTTAAACACTCTACTTTTCACTTTGAATGCGAGGAAAAAATAATGTTCTGTTCAAAATTACAATATTACTTTTTAAAAGCGTATGCTCGAGAAATGGACAGGCCTTCTGTTCAAAATTCAAACAGCAAAAAAAATTGGTTGTGCGGTTTTTTCTTTTCTTTTATTGTTTATGAAGTGACGCTTTAAATACCTTAATATATAGCCAACAGTTTCAAAATTAAAAACCATTTTAAAACTAATTGGACTATGCACAATAAAATGAATTAATCCTTAATATAATTGAATAGATTCCTATTCGTAATCAGTAATTGTGTTTCACGAAATTAAATCGTGTTTTGTTTAATATTTTTGCACAGTTGTCATTTTGGGGTTATTTCCACGCCCTAAAAATCCTCCATTCACAAACATCGTGTTGGCTGTTAAGGGGTTTCCAACGTAATTATTAAAAAAATACTTTAATCCTAGACAATAAAAAGGAGCTTTAGTCCCGATATGCAGAGACTAAAGTAACATTTTATGAGCATGAAAAGTGAAAAATTACTTTTTGCCAAGTTACTTGCGGCACATTCCTCTTAGCAACGATTGTTTCCGAAAGCACTGGCAATAAAAAAACCTCGGTGCGTGAGTCCGATTCATACTTTGGCGGTTTTATTTAAATAAATATTACGTTCCTCACTGGCATGAGTTAAGCAAAAGTTACGAATAATCTAAACTCTTAAGCATACCTATATTGATATAATAACCGTTATATGCAAATGCGCAACTCGCGTATAAACAGTCACTCGTGCGCAAGCGGTCCGACTAAACATAGTCCACACTTTAAAAAAGGAACGTCAAACAATGTGAATCTTTCCTACTTACTACCAGGACATAATACGTACTGCGGGGAACTAAATAGGTATGCTTTTTGTTTTATTTACATTCTAAATCGTTCATTTATTAAAAACCGGTTGAGAAAAACCCCTTCATAATTAAAATATGCCGCTAGCTCTACGTCAAATGATCTTTAAATGAACCTCGGATATTTTTCTATAAATAGGTAGAGCTCTTTTTTGTAATGTTCATAAGATCATGCGTTAAGTTTGTTGAATGATGTTGGGAATTGTATTTAATACGGTATTTGACAACTCCTGATTTTGCCATATCTTAATATTATTATGAAAATATAGATATACAGATAGTGTTTAGCGAAGAGAAAATTTAAATCGGTTGAAAATTGGATTTATAGTGATTTTTTGCAAAATTTATATACCTGTCTCTTTCTCAAACGCTTTTTTCTATGCAGCAAGTATGGCGGAACTGGCGTGTGACGTCACATGCCAGTATGTCTTTCTCTGTCTAATCTTGAATTTCAAACCTTTATAACTTTGTTTTTTGTAAAGGTAAGTAGCTTAAAAATTGTTTTTCTATTCGATAACAGGCATTGTGTAGTTTTAATTTATAAAACATATACAAAACGACGGGGAAGAAGTAAATCCTCCTATCTTACATTTTTGGGCAAATTGACTTTTTAATGTAGTTAGATGTAAAATTTATTTTACGTATCCTGTAAAGATCTCCTATCTACATGTTCAAGTTTTAGGCGATTTTTTGTCAAATAGAAATAGCTCTTAAAATACAGCTTTTATATTTTGTAAACATTTTTATGAAAAAACCTCCTTTCTGCTGGAAGAAATTACTCCTATCTGTTTCGCGCGTGTTTTTGCTGACAATATCTCCTATCTGCATAACGAAACGTGTTTACTCGACCGCTGCGCTCGCGCGACTGACTGTTGAGTTGAGTTGACAACCGCGTAACGTCTTGACGGCTGATCGCGCGATGTCTAGGAGGTTCTAGTCCGTCTATACAGATGGTGTTAGCTTCGCTCAGTTTGCACAACCGCGCCGCTGCTTACTAATATCACAGCAACAAGTGCAAGTTTTAACGTGCATCTCGTGAAATATATTGTGAAAAATAGAAAATAATGTTTAGTTTGTGTTGGATTGTTAATGATTAAGGTAAGTTTTACAATATAGATTACAAGGTAGTAAGTTTACAAGGTAGATTTTTTTGTTTTAAAAATACCTCCTATCTCCGTATATAACGTAGAAAAGAGATGTTGGCATTGTTAATACTTTGAAGTTAGAAGATCTTACTAACGGCGAACCTGGACGACAGGCATTCATTTTACGTGTGCAATATCTATTCCACCTATGATGATTTGGTATCTACCTATGATGGTTTATCTTATACCTAATTACAATGTTCAGGCACTGCGGAATATTGGACGAGAAGATATTACAAAGTTTCCCGAACGCTGCCCATCCGAGTTGGATTCTTCGGGCGACCTCTTTGTCGAAGTTGGACCTACCCAATTGGACAACTTGTACAAGGTAAACATAGTGGTCAACAACTTCGAGTGCATCGTTCCCAACGATAACCGGCACAGGTGTGACATGGACATTTGACATGATTTTTAGTCTTGACCATATTCATTTTAAGATCCACCTGAGGTCACTGAGCATAGTATTTAGCTCCTCCAGCAACTTTGCCGTTATGACTATATCATCGGCAAAACGAAGATGGGTGATGTTTTCGCCGTTGATATTGATGCCGAACCTGTTCCAGTCCAAGAGCTTGAAAACGTCCTCCAACGCATTTGTGAACAGCTTCGGAGAAATAAAGTCTCCCTGTCTCACACCTCGCTGTATTTGGATTGGTTGTGTACTCTCGTTCTGCAACCGGATCGACATAGTGGCGCTGCTGTACAAACTCTTTAACACCTCGATATATCTATAGTTAATATGGCATCGCTGAAGGGACTGCAATACAGCCCAGGTCTCGATTGAATCGAAGGCTTTTTCATAGTCCACAAACGCTAAACATAGTGGCCGATTATTCTCCTCGGTTTTCTGTATAATCTGGCGGAGCGTGTGAATCTGGTCTATGGTGCTAAAGCCTTTACAGAATCCAGCTTATTCGGGAGGCTGGAAATCATCAAACCTTCGCTCGAGACGATTCGTAATGACCCTCGAAAATAACTTGTATACATGACTCAGTCAAGAGTGAGATGGTTCTATAGTTCTTCAATAAGGTATTGTCGCCTTTTTTGAAGAAGAGCACCACCACACTCCTGTGCCATGCTTCCGGCGTGGTACCCTCGAGTATGACGGAATTAAATAACAAGTACCGGTTTACCACCCGCTCTCAGAAGTTATGTCGTGAATCGTGATTCCGTCATCCCCCGGAGCCTTGTTGTTTTTAAGTTGTTTGAGAGCCACTCTAATCTCGTACTGGCTGATGGGATGTCTTCAGTGTAATGACGGATTAGTTTAGCTCTGGTATCTTGAGCTGGACCCACAACGGGCTTCTGTGTCAAGGCATATAACTGTTCGTAAAACCTTTCGAGCTCTCTCAACAACTCCGGTTTCGATGAGATGATACTGCCATCGTCGATCTTCAACTTAGTCATTTGGCTTTTCCCAATAGACGAATTCTTTGCGACCACTAGAGCCCTGGTTCCGCTCAATTGATTCCTTAATACGTGCAGTATCAAAGGCACGCATATTTATTATTTGTTAATTTGCCTACTAATAACTATAACTCTGGGTTTACTTAATTTTTGCTAGGAAAACCATCGGAAGCAGTAAAGAGAAGATTTTTTAATGATGATGACACAGGTGACAGGACCCAAGTATCCTAAACGTTAGTATATCGTCTATTAACAGAAAAATAAAATCGTAATTTTGTTTAAAGTTTATATCTTCAATAAAGATATTATTACGGTGTTGGCGTCTTATTGATATATTATTATGTACAAAACGATAATAATATTTAATTATTATGTTGTATGCTCTGTGAAATTTCAGCTAAGATATTCACTTTCTAATTCTTCCCCTATTCCATTAAAATATCTTCTAACTTGAACTCAATTTGGGATTCGTAATAAGCAATACCTCCTATCTTACAAAATCATGCTTAATTTATGTTATAAAGTACTTATTGATATTATTCTAAATAAAGAAAAGGTTTTTGATGCTGTAGAACATTGTTTACACAGAGAAATTATACTAATATTAGGAATTTGAAGGAATCTTTACTAGTGGAAAAATCGTCTAACTTCAAAATACTCGACACAACACAAGGAACAATATCTTCTAACTTGCACTTACTTTAAATCCTGTAGCACTACTAAATAATAATAAGTTTAAAATAACAACTACTTAGATAACAAACAAACCTTCAGAACATCAGATCAAGTAAAATTATAAACAAAAAAGATATTCAGTTTTTTCCTTCTCCTGTAAAGTTAGGCCTGTGTGAGATAGGAGAATTTACTTCTTCCCCGTCGAAAATAGTCAAATACCGTATTGTGTAACAGCGAAAATGACTGATATTGAACCGGTACATAATCTTATCTATGTTGATGATACTTACTGATTAAATATTGGTACGTATAAAAATATTTAGTTTCTTTGATTTAATCAGTCGTGGGTTGCATCTGCATCAGGTTGGACTAAATCATTAGGTACGAAAGTAAGGGATAATTTTTCGCTCGTCCTAATTAAGAGCATAATTCATAATTATTACAGTCTTATGCGTTTTTGTGCTTTAAAGTAAGTAACTCTACATTCAATTTCTAAGCTTACTAGCTTAGGTAATGGTAGTTGTAAGTTTAAATTAGCTAGAAAACTATATTATTTTAGTAAATTTATGCATTTATTTCCCAGCCCAATGCATTATAACACGTTGTACGACATCGTATGGAATGTAATGTACTCGTAAGTAGTCCATTCCCAACTCGTTTCGGCATCATCGAAACTCTGCGAGAATTGCCAACTTTCCGCACTTGTATCTTAAATAAATATTTTGACACAGTTTAAGAATAATTCATTTCACCGTAAAATTTATTTTCAAGGCTTTAACTCATTACTTTGATAAAACTCTATTGTTTTTCTAATTTTCCGCCTTAAGGCTGCGCGTCCACCAGAGCTTAGATGTGCGAGGTAGCTAATCGGTTCAAGGATGTGTAGGTAGGTTTTAGAACGTTGTCACTGGTTCCACCAGAGCTTTTTTTATCAAATAACTGGCGAACGAGCATGCGGGTCACCTAATGGTAAGTGATCACCGCCGCCCATGGACACCTACAGCATTATTAGGCGTTGCCGGCCTAAAAGGGGGGTCAATGGAGAGGGGGTTAAGGGGGGGGGTAATCGGGTTGGATGAGCGAGGTCGCTGAGCGTGCGAGGATGCCTAGCGTGGGCGTGTAGCGAGCACTTTTCAAATAAGCGAGTGGAGTACATACATATTCCTCGAAACACATTTCTAGAAACACATACCTTGCAACGCATATTCCTCGCACACATCTTTCTCTTGTTTTATCCTCCTAACGCCCAAGTAAAATTTTTGATATATGAACATCAAACTTTATGTCATGTTAGAGTTCGAAATTCAAATTGCAATAAGTCCTTTATAAAGGACTCTGGGCGTTTGGAGGTTACATATACAAAAAACCTCGCTCCGCTAAGCTCTCTCCACTAGAGCTGTGCTGAACAAGGATAGGTAATGAAGCGTTTCTCTTTAGTTAATGACAAACATATTCCTCGCAACGCATCTTCTCACATCTTTAGTGGAAACTCAGAATTTACCGTATCAGCGTCGTAATAAAAACTAATAGGCGATTGTTCTTGGAAACGAGAACCGAGACCGATAGGTATTCGTTACATCTCGGTTAAGACCTACCTGTAGAAATATTTAGAATGTTTATTATGGTAGAGCTGTACAGTCGCCATCAAATATATCGGAGCGGCCAAGATGGTCAAAAATATCGGAACATGCACTCTATGTTTAAGGTATTTGAGTTAATGTTTCTATATTTTTGATCACCTTGGCCGCTCCGAAATATGTGATAATAAAATAATAAATAATAAATATCACGGGACAATTCACACCAATTGACCTAGTCCCAAAGTAAGCTTAGCAAAGCTTGTGTTATGGGTACTAAGCAACGGATTAATATAATTATATAGATAGATACATACTTAAATACATATTAAACACCCAAGACCCGAGAACAAACATTCGTATTTTTCATACAAATATCTGCCCCGACACGGGAATCGAACCCGGGACCTCAAGCTTCGTAGTCAGGTTCTCTAACCACTAGGCCATCTGGTCGTGATGGCGACTGTATGTATTATAGGAAGCTCTATAGTCAGATATTTTCTAAACTTTCCAAACACAAAACACACTGTAGAGTCATGTGAAGTCAACGTACGCAGTGGGTATATAAGTGTACGCAATCACATACATTTCGGACTGAAATGTGTGACATGACTCTATCGACTTTGATAATATAATAAAATATAATTTGTTCACTTATATCATGTTCCTTTCCCCTACGTTTCTACAGATTAATGCATAATGTATTTCTATTTGGAAAAGTCGGTTCTTTATAATCGGAATACGATGGCACCAGAAGTGTCAATCAGTTATTGTATTAAATGAGTGATATTTTATACTCATTGTTATGAAATTTTATTATTTCTTAAGCGTCAATAAATGTCAAAACTGCTGCTCGATGGGTACTATTGAGAGAGCACGATAGATACAATTTTTTCCGATAAAATGCGCTGTAAAATAATCTTGCACTTCTTCTGTAATAAGAGTAAATGTGACGGCGACTTTATAATTATACTTAATTTGTATAAATATTTAAATAAGCAAAAAAAATCTAACGTATTTTAATTTCACAATCTTGAAGGAACAAACATGTCGCAACCAACGCACACATTGGAGCCAGTGGAAAAAGGAGATGAGGAAAACATCATGAAACTACTAAAAAAGTGAGTACATTTTGACCGAAATCAATAACGTCGTGATAATTAACGTATACCTAAGTGCAGTACGAATTAGTTATGGTCATGTATGTAAGGATAGGTAATTAATTAAAATTTGCGACCCCAAAAAAAATTACAAGATGTAGTTCCCAGGGGCTACTTTTACATAATTTAATTTTTAATTTCTCACTTTTTTACAGACCAAACCACGAATTAGGTACCTACGCTTTTAAGTTTTATGATTTAGGAAATAATTTCATTAAAAGTTATCATACTTATCATTTCAATGAAAAAGAAGGACTCTACATAGTACACTTGACAGTTATTTGATTTGTACTTTATGAAGAACGCGAGGTCATACGAGGTTAATACAAGCTTTTTCGCAGACTGTACGTACCTTTTGCCATCTACATAACATAACATTAACATCCTTCGTTTTTTTAGTATTAGAAAAAGGGTAAACAATCTTCACGAGTCTTTTTATTAACCTTTTCGCCGCCACGTCAAATACAAAAGACATCACCCATACGCCAGACTTCTATAATGCAATGCCTAAAATTGAAGCTTAACATAATTGAACGAAGGTTGTTTTAGCATTGAAGTAATGGACGTACCTATATATAGGTCATTGGCGTGGAACCTGCGGTGCGTAATATAACAGTCGTTGAGGTCGAAAAGGTTAAAAAAACAGTATCTACCTACTTATTAGGTACTTATAATACCAAAATAATATAAATGATCACGTGTCCTTGCTAATTATTACAAATTTGCTGTGACTTATTTTTCAAAAGTGTTTTTCAATAAAAAGACACGTCAAAATCGCTTTACTTCTTTGTAATGCTAAAAAAAAAGAAGTATAGAGCATTTGCACGGCACGTTTTTTAAACGCGCCGTCGGCTCGCATTCTAGGAACGCACGTTGACAGCGCGTTTTTCATTCCATATAGAGCAGTCATACATTGATACAACTCCGTGTAACAATGCAGTCACAAACTTTTGCATTTAGAGGATTAACAGGAATGGTAGAATTTATTTAGAGGATTTCGGAGACGGCTTCTATAATTCAATAAAATTTGCTATAGGCATTTTTGTGAGCGAAAATCGATCTAGCTTGTTCTCTGAGGCAAAATGCTTCGAGTTTTAGCAAAAAGGACTCCGGGCAACTCGGTCACCCTTTAAATAACAAGAAAATTATCAAATAACCAGCCATTTCAAAAGAACCGTAAACAATTACACATCAATGAGTTATCGGATGCTAACATTCCTCGAGAATAGTTCTGTCACATTATTGAATACTCAATTCATGTGCTTGGATTTAAGCTACGTAAAGCATTCAGAAAAAAAATAGTCAAGTGCAAAAATATGTTACTGCACAGGCAACAATGAAGTACTTACCTACCTACTGGGGCCCTAGTGAAAAAGGGGTTAATTCTGCAGAAGTTGAACAGCTGATTTCGACTTAAACCCCTTTACACATAAAATTTAAAATAGCTGTGTGATTTCTGCAGACTTAACCCCTTTTTCACTAGGGTCCCATTACGTCAGAATAAATCTGGCATATAGGTAGTCATACTAGTCATTCACGATAACGCGTGCCGTGGTTCTTATTACAATGTTATTAATGTCTAATTTTGACAAAATCGCGCGTCTTCGTGGATGGCACAAGGTATAAATGTGTGAATATGTGTCTGTATCTGTGATCTGTGTGGTATGTGCGAGGCAACTGGAAGTCTATGGGGTAGTCCTATGTCCAGTGGACGTCCTACGGCTAATATCATAATGATGAAATCTGTGATACATTTTTCAAGCGTTGAATAAGTTTATATTTTTACACTTGACTGTAGCTGTAGGTAGAAGTCGATTTAAAAGAAGTGGCACGAATTAATTGAAGAAAGTACTTGTCATATACAAAACACCTCCTAATATCTGTAAACAGTAGTGGCAGTTATGTAGTTAAGTAATTCATTGTGCCAGAGCAAAAAATACATATAATCTGCATACCTATTATTAGGTAGCTATTACCCTAAATGAGCTCCCGATATTCAGATCGTGGTCTACATTCCGTAGAAAATTATATCAAATTTACTTAATTCACCAAAACGAATTTAAAACCTAACCTGTGTGTGGCCGTATTGTTTAATGAACGCTTTAGCGCACGCAGTCGTATTCTCCATCTCTTTCTATCCTCGTCTTAAATCGTGTGACAGAAAGAAGTGGTGAAAACTATTATGATCCCAAGCGTATTAGACGTAAGGCTTCGATCTAGCATAAACAGTACCTAGACGCTAGAGTGCGTCATTCATTCATACTTTTTCAGGACATTCTTCATAGACGAGCCCTTAAATGCCGCAGTGGGTCTCATAACCTCAGAAAACGACACCTGTATTGAACTGGAGGAGTACTGCACGCACTCTTTGAAGGATGGACTGTCCTTCAAAGCAGTCGACAGCGAACACAACATAGTGGGGGTTATGATCAGCGGAATCATGCCTCTGAAAGAAGTAAGTCGTATTTTGTTAAATGAGATGAATGGGATCAATCGTCACTATATTAAAAAAAAACTCGTGACTCAAAATCGATAATTTGTCTGAGTTAAGTTCTGGGTGAGTTTTTTAGGGTTCGGCTACGGAACGGAAAATGGCAAAAACGGAACCCTTATAGTTTCGCAATGCCTGTCTGTCTGTCCGTCCGTCCGCGGCTTTTCTCAGGGACTATCAATGCTAGAAAGCTGTAATTTTACACGAAGATAAGTATATGTAAACTATGCCGACAAAATGGTATAATAAAAAAATAAAAAATAACATTTTTAGAGTACCTCCCATAGACGTAAAGTGGGGGTGTTTTTTTTTCTCATCCAACCTTGTAGTGTGGGGTATCGTTGGATAGGTCTTTTAAAACCAAGTTAGGTTGCTAAAACGAATTTTCGATTCAGTGATTTGTTTGCAAAATATTCAACTTTAAAGCGCAAATTTTCATTAAAATCGAGCGTCACCCCCCCTCTAAAATCTAAACAGGTGGGTGAAAAAAATTGAAAAAATTCAGGATGGTAGTAAGTATATCAAACTTACAAGGAAAACTATAATGGTTAAGTTTTCTTGAGAATTATTAGTAGTTTAAGAGTAAATAGCAGCCTAAGGTATAAAATATACCTAAATTTGGATTATTCCGTACAAAATACGAAATCCTTAGAAAAATATTACTTAATTAGCTACGGAACCCTATTTCGGGCATGTCCGACAGGCTCTTGGCCAGTTTTTGAATATTATTTTAAGGGTCAAATTTGATGATGTTGTTAATTTGTTATTTGAGATGTGAGATTTTTTCCAAATAGTGACGCAATTTAAAGCTCTAAATTTATAGAATACCTAGGGCGTTATTTTGCGGAAATCCACATCTATAAACTCAGGCCAATTCATTTACTTACCTATATTGATTGTGCACTATCGAACCAACTGAATCGTGACCCACTATATGGAACCTTGTCGTAGAAAAATCGTAGTGACATCGCATTGCTTGACAAGGAATTCATTATGACACTTGCTGTGAGAGCATTCTATGGTGGGACAGGAAAAAAATGGTTCTACTGTACCTCGTATAGTATAAAGTAACAAAAAAAAACTCAAATCAATTTTGCTTTTCTGCTCTAGGACGCAAACGGCAACGATCTTCTAAGCCAAGCACAGCGATGCAAAAACCCTAAATTCAAAAAGATCCTGTACATCCTAGCGAGAAGGGAGGCGGGTGCTCGTCTCTGGGAAAAGTACCCGGAGGAGCAGCATCTGGTGGAGATCATGGTGGCAGCGACAGACCCCGGCTGGAGGCGGCGCGGCATCATGA
The DNA here is from genome assembly GCF_025370935.1 of Choristoneura fumiferana. Classification (NCBI taxonomy): domain Eukaryota; kingdom Metazoa; phylum Arthropoda; class Insecta; order Lepidoptera; family Tortricidae; genus Choristoneura; species Choristoneura fumiferana. The sequence continues at coordinate 13,182,455 of NC_133478.1, forward strand.
ACGATTTGCTGAACAGGACAGAGTGAGTTCGAAGTACTTAAGTGCTTACCACATTACAGAAGTAGTTGTGGTACAGTCGAATTCATAAACTTGTGGGCAAAAATTTGATCAAAAATATCTGAACACGCTTCTACGCCGTTAACAATAGAGTCGTGTTCAGATATTTTTGATCGAAATTTTGCTCACAAGTTTATGAACTCGACTGTAAATACTAGTGATGTGCGTCATTAAATAACATTGTTACGGACGTAGTGAGCAATGTTCTTCCATCGTTTGTTGTCGGAAAAGTATGTATTTATCATACTTTCTCAATTTGCTTACTGTTGTTTACTGAAACTAATTGAGATAGCAAGATAAATACGAACTTATCACGTAATATATAACAAAAATAATGTATAGGTATATATGTTGAGCGCGTTCTTCTCAACAGAGGTTTTTCCGAATCGGTGCTAGATTGAATAGGCTGTTACTGGACCAGTAAGATACACCTTTCGACCTCATCTGCAGTCAGGTGAGATAGAGGTCAATCACGATCATTTTTTTTCAGATGTACTTGTGTTCGTAGATTTATTCTCTTGATATTTATTGGCGTTGACTTGAAACTTTTAAATTAAAAGGTAAGTTACCTTAAAGTTAATTCGGAATATTTCGGTAGGTGGTTGGGTTAGTAACTAAACAAATAACAAACTAACCGTTAGTTTGACGTGTAGTACTTCTGTAAGTAAATGTTTTTCAAGACTTTTTAAACTTGTGGTTGACTAAGTATATCTAAGTACATTGTTTGGTGTTCAAAATGTAGGTAAACTCGATTCACAAAAGCTGTCACGAATGAATTTAATGAGTGAATGAAAATTTCTATGCACATAGACACGTGTGAATTACGACATAATTAAATGCTTGATTGATTCAAGAAATGAGAATCGTGCGAAGCCGCGGTAAAACGCTAGTAATAATATTAATTTAGCTGTGGTTTCTTCGGATCAGCGGTGCCGTCATTATAGCGGCCGTAATAAAGCGGCGAATGACGTCACTGGAATGTTGTCTATCTAAACAAAATGGCGCGGTTTCCTAAAGAGCTGTGTCTTGTACTTTTACTTATTCTTATTTTACTATTACTATCCGCACTGGGCCCGCGTGGGAACTACCAAGCCTCTTGTTCTGAGAGGAGGCCTGTGTCCAGCAGTGGGACGTATATAGGCTGGGATGATGATGATAATGATTACTTATTCTGTGGCTGTGTCAATTACCGCGGAAACCCGCGCGCGGGTCTCTAGGAAACCGCGCCATTTTGTTTACATAGACAACGTTCTAGTGACCTATATCACCGCTTTATTACGGCCGATATAATGACGGCACCGCTGATCCTAGGAAACCAAATCTTAAGTACTCGTAGATGACTACTATAAAACTCTCACTTTACATGAAATTATGTTAGTATGTATATACCTAAGTTATGTACATTATCTCGTACCGCAAAGCAGCATTTTATCCTTAACCCAGGGACATGACAGGACAAGATAAAAATAGATGTGTGTTGTGATCTTAAATAAAAATCAATGACACAGTAATGCTTATTTTGTGAGTTTCACTCAATAGGCCCTTATCGATGATAATAAACATAAATAAAGGAAAGTACCAACAATCAGTATTCATTAAGCGTTAGGACATAATATTTTAAACTACCTAGGTAGAAAGACGCGTAAGATACTTTGAAATTTAGCGTTTCAAACTCAACGTTTCAAAGTCAAAGGCAACACATATTTAATATGACATGTGTTGCCTTTGACTTTGAAGAGCCTAAATTTAATAAAATTTATTCAATTTAGACTCGGAATTTTTGTTAGGTATAATATCCCTAACAAGCAAACTTAGGTAGGTACTTAAACGAAGAAAAATCTACCACCAATTCGGAAAAAATCTCTGTGGACAAGAGACCGGTAAGAAACTCGAATTATTTTGTTGTTTGTTCATCTGTGATGATCGTCTGTCTATATGTAAGTAACTAAGATACCAAATCTACTAATATCTACAAATTTGTTCAGAACCCTCGATGCCTAAATTTGACATACACTATATAGGCCAGTTTTTCAAAAGCCTCGCGTGCTCGGAGCGTTTAATTTTTTTTTATTTTTTTTTAGACAAGCCACAGCGCAGCGAGGTATCAGACTGATACGTCTGGACACTTCGAGTGCTTACTCAGCGATGGCCGCAGAGAGGTTCGGCTACACTAATGTGTACAAGGCTTTGTACACGGACATTAAGATGGACGGACGGCCCATATTGGTCCCGGAGCCACCGCACGTTGACGACAGGGTTAACATTAAAAAGTTATTCGATTAAATCAGGTTATTAAGCAAGGTCAAGATTTGTTGGTAAGAAACCAGTTTTTTTTATGGAAATAGCAGTCACTAGGCTAGGGAAAGGAAAAGGCATTTTAGTATTAAATATATTGACTCGGATAACTCACGTCTTAAATCGAGTTTAGCTCGACATGTTTCGGGCTAATCCGTAGCCCTTCCTCTTAGGAGCAACGAAACTCGGCGGCTGCTAACACGCGCCCTGCGCGCCGCCGCTCTGCTCACGCGCACAACTACCAGCGTCTTCATCGTCATTTTCATTATAACTGTTATATGTAGGGTAGCACACAACACTAACGACATCGCTCTGCAAAGGTACGTTCACACTCACCGACGAGTTTGACACCGTTTTCCAACTCGGAGGTACCGTCCAACCACTATCCCATCATAATATTTAATATGAGTGTTTCTAACAGTAGTTTTATGTTCAAAAAAGCATTGAAGTATTTCAAACCTTTATTTCACCCTTTTCCAGGTCCCGCGAATTTAGATAGGTAGGTACGCTAGCACAAAATTAATCACAGTTTTGTTGTTTACCTGGAGGGATTGATTTAAAAACGCATAATATTTTTAAGTAGGTACCTATTTCAAGTGATTTTGTTCCATATTGTGAATTTAGTAAGGTCGAATATGTGTGTGTGGTCGCTATATGCACTATGCCTGGAAAAGGGTTAAAACTAGCTGTTGCCCACGACTTCGTCTGTGTAGATCTCGCTTTAGTATAAGATCCGGTTAAGAATGACCTTCACTCATCTGTTTAATGGATAAAAAACCCCTTACAGTTAATTTAGTATGAAACTTTTTTTATCGCGAGTGGGTTGCCTAAAAAGTTCCTGAGCAAAGTAAAAAAAAAAAAAAAACTTCAAAGGTCATGCAAATTAGAACCAGATTTTTTGCAGCTAACCTTAAACCATCATGCTTGCATGTGGCTTGCATTGAAATAGCGCTTATGCGATTAAAATTAATTTAATATAAGTACTACAAATGGTTAAAAAAAACAATATTGATTTAAACCTGCCAACCCGTAGGTATGCCACGAGAAAAATAGAAAACCCAACGTTTGTACATTTTATAGGCTTTCATACTTTCGGTTGATATTAACATTTATTCGTGAAATTAATAATAAGAGTAGTTAAGAAATTAATAATAAGTAATAACATACTAAACATATACACATATTGTGACATACTAAATTTTATATAAAATACTTTCCATCCATTAAACAGATGGGTACCAATCCTCTCCAATTCGGATCTTTGACTATTTATCGCAATCTTGTGGGGACTGTGCAATTTTTTAGCTGATGGTAAGTACTTACCATCGCCTAGGTACCTACCTAATGCGACTTACACGATTTTTCTTGCAAGTCTTAACTGGGCTTTAGAAATTTGTTTTTTTTTTGTACGTACTTCTGAAACTCCTGGAGAAAACATTGTATCCATTTCCGTTCACTGTAATCCATAAAATGACATATATTAACTGTTTGTACTTAAATATTTTTAAATTATATTTAAGATAGGTAGTAGGTACCTATTATTTGAATGTTATATAATATATTAAGTTTTTTTTTATAAAGCCGATTATTACAATATTATTATTAGCTAAAACTTTTACATAACATAAAATCCAAATTGTCTTATAGTAATGTTTAATAAAATTAATATCTTATTTTAATAAAAAAATATTTAATTGTTCTTGCATTATTTACAATTTACAAACACATCCACGATTTTTTTTTATTTTTAATCGAACCAAGTTTCCGTTGAGAAGCCCAGAGGATTGACCTGAAAAGAAAATTCGATCAAAATTTTAAACTCGTCACGATATATTAGAACTCTTATTTTATTATCTCGTTCGTTAATCAAGGTCGATAATAGTATCCCACGTAAACTTACTTACTTTTTTTTGTTTTATTATCAGGACGTTTGCTTAACGAAACGAAATATTAAAAAAAATATCCATAGATAAACATATTCATATAAATATCTGCCCCGGCCGTGAATCGAACCCGAGACCTCAAGCTTCGTAGTCAGGTTCTCTAACCACTTGGCCATCTGGACTGCCCAAAGCAATGTGGCAGCCTTCGTTCGACACGTCCCCATAGTAATAATGATATTAAGCGCTCATACTCGTAAAGTTTTATAGTAATACTAGCTTTTGCCCGCGGCTCCGCCCGCGTGGTATTCGGTTATTCCTCGGGAACTGTGCATTTTTCCGGGATAAAAAGTAGCCTATGTCACTCTCGGGCCCACAAACTATCTCTATGCCAAAAATCACGTCGATCCGTCGCTCCGTTACGGCGTAAAAGACGGACAAACACACAAACATACCAACACACTTTCGCATTATAATATTAGTAAGTAAGTAAGTATGGATACGCCATTGGCACGAGGCAGCATGGACGTACCAGTGAAACAACCCGTGAGGCACATGTGCCTCATCGTACCGTGTACCTGTTAATATTACTAAAATTAGATTAAATTACATACCTTCATATTGTTTTTAAAGGTAGCCTTGTACCAGTCGTTTGCCCCTTCTCCCACTCCGTACTCGGTGAGCAAAGACTCTTCAGGCGATTCCCTGGTAAGTAGGTAAAGGGTAGGTAAAGGGTTTATTAGTTACGTAAGAGCTTCAAGAAGGAGGGGGTTCTGGAAATTTCTACATGTTCTTATCACAGGGGACAAGGGCTGAAAAATCTTACGTAACATTTTATAAGTTGAAATGTGCGATTTCTAACGTAGAGCGATGGATATTTTGGAAAAAAACGAGATAAGAGAATCCGTGTAATCTTACGTATCTTTAAATAGGGATAAGGTATGGACTTGTCATTTGCAACAAAAAGATTCCACACTTGATTCAGATTTCCTAGATTTCTAGATTCGAGATTCATTTTTTTCTATTGTGCAAAAAATAAATCATTTTCGTTACTTACAAACAAAAATAAAACTAATGATAATCATTAAAATTTTACTAATAGCAACTGTACAATACAAATATACAACAATGTAAATAAATGTAAATTTACAAAAATATTTACATTTCATAAAATCGGCTGAGGTAGCTAATAGAAAAATACGTCATCTACTTACCTATATTACAACCAGCATGGACTAGGTACTTCTAATAGATATAATGACAAAATTATCGACAATAATATACTCATTGGATAATAAAATACATGAATAAAAAATAATACAATACTATATATGTATATATAGTTTTATTTATATTTTCTACGAGAAATAGTGGTAAGTTTGGAGCCTATAAATTTTTAAACTTTATACCGGGAGGAGGGGATATATATACAATTTTGACTGTATTTATTTACTGCTACTTACAAATAATCAACAACTAAAGAAATCTATCGTTTTTGAGTTTCAAACGCATCAAACTTTGTTTGCGTAATAGATCAGTACCGTAAAACCAATAGCATGTTTTTCATTAATACCTATTTCAAAATGAATTCGCATTCACTGCTGATCCTATGGCCATTAATTTCCTCACAAACTCGTGTGAGAGTACCGTAAACTCAGGTTTCTATAGTCCTAAGCGTTCATCAATAGTCCAAACAGACTTTTTAACATTTCGAACAATTACAGAACTGCTAACGCCATCTAGGAGGTTCATCGTGCATTTTATATTGGATTAGGCTCGGACTATAGAAACCTGAGTTTACAGTACTGAAAACACAGCATATACATTGCCAGCAATTAATGCGTAAATATCGGTCGAGAGGGAAGTGTACTTTTCTGCTGCATAACTGATGAGTTATCAAATTATCGATTTCCATTTACAGGAAATCAGTGTTGTACTTGAGTAGGTATACATTATGTACAGAATCTCGTCTAATGTGTAATAGACATAGGTGATCTCGACTTTGAAAAGTGATCTGAGTGAGTTCGGGAGCGAGATGGAAACGCCCTTATGACCTTAAAATGACTGTCAGCAATGGCTGAATGAGGGAAGCCAATGATAGAGTTGTGGCGGAAAAGGAAAGAGGACATTCTGCAGTGAACAGAATATATTACTGTAGATTGACTAAGCATCTGTCGTAGGAAGTTTTACCCCCTTTTTTCAAAATCCATTGATTAAATTTATCTAACGGATAAATGTGATGCCGTCTCTGTTTGCTTTGTTCGAATAGACGGAGACGGCATCACATTTAACCGTCAAATAAAATTAAGCAGCTCTTTAGTCTGTACCATGCCCGGTTTTAAAACTGGCCTTATACTACGAAGGTACGAAGTGCATAATTCGAACTTCGTATCTTGCCGTCTCGCTGACGCTAATACCTATTATCTAATACGAGAGTGAGAGGGGCGGTAGGTACGATACGAACTTGGATTTTCGAATTTCGTAGTAGCCCCTCGGACGGCCCTATCTCTGTCGCTGAGTATCGTAAAAGGCGACTAATAATAATAATAGTAATGGGCAGCAGCACTTTCTATTGGCGATTACGAACTCCCGACACCAGCTCTGCGGTGTGGAAAGGAAAACCACCACACTATTTTCCTAAGAAAGTCGTCATTCGTTATTCGAAACTCAAAAACCTATAATAAAAAACTTATCCTTTTTTAAAACAACGTGGGTCTTTTCAAATTAGACATTTATTCTATCTTTTTTTTAAAGAAGTTGCGTAACTCAACTGTACTTTTTAATGATTGTAGGTACTTACTTGTAATCCAAACTATATATTTGTAACAAATTTGCAGTCAATCTGATCACTACAACCGGGTGAACTTTGACTTGCAAGATTTGATCCAAACAAACAAACATTAAAAATAAAAATTCTTGTAAAAACACATGCGAGAGATGAAGTGCGCTTTTCCGGACAATGGTGATCTATATACGTTCTTTTGGTCTAGGGTTGCCAACCATCCTTTTCCCAGAATGTAATGCTTTTTATAGTCTCCTGGCTCAGATCAAATAAAAAGTAAACATGGAGCGCGGTGAAACGCCGAGTGAGGCCGGTTTTATAAACATGTGTGCGTAGGCCGGTGTTGCCATAATAATTCTCAGTACCCCGATACTACACAAATATCGTTACCGTTGAATAACGTTTTAATAGCGTTTTAAATACTTTCACACTTTGATACCGTTACTACATTAAAATACGTTAGTAAACGTTTACAAGAAACAAAAACTTTATGTTGCGTGTCACTTTCTCACGTTTTAAGTCGTGCTAATAAAGAATAGCATTTATTACATATGTGGCTTTTACCCAATAACAGGGTAACTACAATATTATAATGGCAACACTAGTGTTGACGTTTGATTTTTATTGAAAATATTGGTTTTCGAGTTTACTTACGTGTGAAAAGTGAATCCATTCTGCTTGTTATTTTTGCACGAATAGTTTTTACACCCTTTCACTACGCAATTTGGCATTATTAGTGATATTAGTCGAAGTTAAAAATACGTTGTGCTTCACGGGAATGCGTTGCTCAAGTAATAAGGTTTTGGTGTAGTTTGGTTGCAAGTGTGCGTGCCACTGTGTTAGCACACGGATTGGTGTAGTTTGACCGGCCTCACTTTGTTGTTCGCAGCGCCCTATCTTTACTTTTTATTTGATCTGGGTCTCCTGGATAGATTTTAAAAACCGTCCTGGGTTTTGAAAGATCCCTGATAAGGTCATGTATTTAAAATTTGTAATTGTAATACGGCATTTGACAACTCCTGATTTTGCCATATCTTTATAATATTATGAAAATATAGATACTTAAACCCTTAAACAGATAGTGCAAATAGTGTTGTGTGTGTTTCTGTATCGCTTACTGTGTCTGGTGTACAATAAAGAGTGTTTGTATTGTATTGTATTGTGTTTAGCGAAAAGAAAATTTAAATCGGTTGAAAATTGGATTTATAGTTTTTTTGAAAAATCTATATACCTCTCTTCTTCAAACGCTTTTCACTATGCAGCAAGTATGGCAGTACTGGCGTGTGACGTCAGATGCCAGTATGTCTTTCTCTGTCTAATCTTGAATTTCAAACCTTTATAACTTTGTTATTTGTAAAGGTAGCTTAAAAATTGTTTTTCTATTCGATAACAGGCATTATGTAGTTTTAATTTATAAAACATATACAAAATAGTCAAATACCGTATTTTTTTACATACTCGATTAAGCTACTTTAATACAGCATTCTGTTTTTAAAACGAATCGTCTTGATTTTTACAACTTCTAGTTAATAAAACTGTGGTTGGCAACACTAATTTGTTCTAAAATCGCCTACAATCGCTTATACCCGATAAAAAGCGACTTAATATAATTATGCTAATAAAGTAGATTCACTTTTTCTCGCTGGCAAGGGCCTGTCCTAGGGATGCCGTCGCGACCGATGGGTTTGCCGCGTTTACTATTTTTTCGAGCAGCAACTGCGTCTGCATCTGAAAGTAAGAAAAAAAACAAGTTAAATAAAAGCTCTAACATCTGGTAGCATGGTGAACGAACGGTTTTGTTGCTCTGAGGATGAACTCTGGTTGAGTACGAAACACGACAGTTTAGCCTCCAAGGGTTCAAAGTGATACCATACACACACACAAACATCACGCCTGTATTCCCAAATCGGGTAGGCAGAGCACACGAAACGTTACCTTACCGTTACTTACCATTTTCTCTGTGTCATTCAAATTTACAAAAAAATAAATTCAACTTTATGTATGAGACCTTAAGTTTCAAATTTCGATGTGGATTTTTTTTATTGTATGGTGTTTCTCAGGTGGTTAGTGTGGTGGTGGTGATAATTGGATTGGCGTGATTTGTGCATGTTTTTACGGCGTGGAGGTGGAAAATCTGCATGAACACACATTATTGATATGAATCTCCGCAAAGTAACGCCTGATTCAACAAATTAAATAAAAACCTGCTATACTATATTACAAAATTTGCTAATCGCTATCGCGCAGGAACTCTGAATATTTTATCCAAATCAGTTCAGCGATTTATGCGTAAAGAGATAACAGACAGAACTTTCGCATTTTTTATATTGGCAAGAATTTTCGTCACAAATCTGACAGTTCTAAATAAAGCGGTGCCTTCATTTTAATTCCTAGTGTTCATCTGACAGTTCTAAATAAAGCGGTGCCTTCATTTTAATTCCTAGTGTTCATCTGACAGTTCTAAATAAAGCGGTGCCTTCATTTTAATTCCTAGTGTTCATAGTCACACTATAAGGAGAATTAGCCACAGTAAATAAAGGTGAGGCCACATGCAGTCGCTCGTCGCTCGTTTGCAGCGATAAATCTGGTCACGTGACCCCATTTTAAATGTGATTTTGAATTTCCCGCGACTCGAAAAAGTAGCGGCAAGTCGCCGCGTCGAGCAGCAGCGACAAGATGGCTGCTTGCAGGAATGATCTTGGTCTTGGAAGCTGATTTCTTAATCTCATTTAGTAGCAGTCGTGGCAGTAGTACAAATAAAAGAAATTGCAGTAAATGAAAAACCCCCAACGCAAAAAAGGGTGTTATTAGTTTGACCGCTATGTGTGTCTGTTTGTCTGTTGCACCGTAGCTCTTCAACAGGTGAACCGATTTGAATGCGGTTTTTTTTATTGAAAGCAGGTTTTCTAGCGACGGTTCTTAGATATGTCTCATCAAATTCGGTTAAGCCGTTTTTGAGATATTAAGCTTTGAAATATTTCAATATCGGGGGTTTTTCATCTTTTCACGTTAATAAGGTTATAATGTATAGAAATTTAGAAATAGAAGTAGCCTGGTCACCTCGTTGCCATTTCCATCGGCCGCGGCACGCACTTTCTCCAACTCCTCAGTCAGCAACTTAGATCTCTCGTTTACAGTGTTTCGATGTACTATAAAGGATTGTCTAGAAAAATAAAACAGAAATTATGGGAGCGCCAAAGTTCGCATACTCTTCGTTTGTCAGAATTTGTTTCCCACTGAAACCTTAAATTTAAAAAAAAAAAATGATCATTCTATAGAAAACTATAGGTTAGGTTAGGTTTGTTTTATAACAATTCTAAACAATCATTGGATTCAGAGAAAAAAGAGTTATGACAAATGATCATTTTGACAAACATTACATTCAGACTTTCAATAAGTATGCGAGCCAATATGGACCCAGATTTGACACATAAATCAATATTGTGGGACAATTTGCAACAATTTTTAAGATTCCATTTGGCACCCGCGATACAGACCCAGAGGCTAGTTCAAAGGCCGCCGAAAAAGATATAAAAAAGATGTTTTTTTTTATGGTATAGGGGGCAAACGAGCAAACGGATCACCTGATGGTAACCAATGTTATCTTTTGCTAAACTTTACCTGCAGCTTCGCACGCGAAAAAGTCTTTATTGATTGGTCCTATCTGGTGACCTATCGAACTGCCGAGAATTTCGGCATGGTAAAACCTACAATGCTGGCACTAACACGTTTGTCTAAATGAAATTATATTGTTTTCAAGTTACAATTGAACTCCAGTCAGGCATAAACCCAAGTCCCAAGGCAGATCAAGAAATTTCGGCAGATTTTTTATATAAGACGGGGAAAATGAGCATGCGGGTCACCTAATGGGAAGCAACCACCGCCGCCCATGGACACCTGATGTTCCTAGTAATCAAAAAAACCATTGCAAGCAACATAATCACGCCAAATTTCTGTCGCGTGATTTTGCACTTATGGTGTGCCATATCAAGCTAATAAATCCTGCCATGAAGCAGCAGTGCTTGCACTGTTGTGTTTCGGCGTGGAGAGTAAGACAGCCAGTGAAATTACTGGCACATGAGGTATCCCATCTTAGGCCTCTAGGTTGGCAACGCGTCTGCAATACCCCTGGTGTTGCAGATGTTTATGGGCGGTGGTGATCTCTTGCCATCAGGAGACCCATTTGCTTGTTTGCCATCCAGTCGAATAAAAAAAAAAAAACCTAGGTTGCGTAAGTCAGTACACTCAAAGTACACTAAAATACTCTAAAAAAAAAACCAATTTATAGCATAAAATAAACCAACTCACCGAATAACAACCATCTGTATCATAATGCCAACCAGCGCAAAGCCAAAGCACATCAAGATAATCATATAGTTGGGCATTTTTTTAACACCGGATACACCATAGTATGACTTGTTCTTCTTCGCCTGTGGCTCTTGTGCATTTTGAGTGTTGGTTTCATAATAGTAACTATATTGAGGGTTCTTGCGTAAACTGAAATTGAACATCCATCTTATCAATGCATCTTTTTTCTGCCTTTATAAATAAAAATTTGAGGCGTTAGGGCTGGATTTAGAGGCTTGAAGTTCTTGAGACAAAAACCGAAATAATTGCTGACTCATTGAAATGTTTTTTTTTTGCTAAACCTCTATTATGGAAGGGTCTATCCATGTGGAAACTTTGAGGCTGTAAATCCAGCCCAGTAAGGTGTTAGTGGTTTTTCACATACCCGTCATGTAAACCACTATATTCCTCTAAACCAACCTCTAAATTCAATTACAGGTTGTTACTTACTTTATCATATGTAAATACAAATTATTTTTGAAATACAGGTGAATGTAGTGCAATTTCTAGAGAACTCACTTATAAGGTACATGGGGTTTATACACATATGCATTGCTAGCACTGTGTGCCGCAGCGCTCGACAGGATATCGTACTGAGCCCTGCTGCTCGCTTTACTGAGAACATTGTATGCCTCTACAATCTTCACAAAATGCTCCTGTGCCTTTGCATCCTTGTTTTTATCCGGATGATACTGAAAATAGATAATTTAGTTCTTAAAGAAGAGCAAAATCTTTACTTTTTGTGCTCTTGTGTTTTAGTCTGAAGGTCTGGTAAATTACTAATCCTATCAAAACAAAAATGTGAAATGGGAGCCAAGTTCAATATTATGATATAATGTCTTGGTTGTTGACTTCAAGAACAAAAGAAATGAGATATAAATGGGTGCCAAGTACAATGGTCAGTCCTGAAATTTATTTATAATAACATAAAATATTTCAAAACAACTTAAAATATCATTTTGTCTCATAACTAGGATAATATATTAAAGGTCTGACTTGGCTGGTTTTCATTAGAGATGGGCCGAACATGGGTTTCACCAAACCAAATATTCGGCAATGATTGATTCCTTTACGTAAACAATCCAAGTCTGAACTTCTCTATGCAAATCACGTGGATGGAAGACTAACCCTCCTGCCCGCTACCCCCGCTGTACCCAATGTTAAGTAAAGTAAAGAGTAAAACTTCAACACATGCATTTATTTTGGGAATTACTTATTTCAAAAGTCTATTTTACTAAGTTGGTTTTTACATAACATAAAGCCTCACCGTACCTCATAAAAATAACACATTTAACACCAACTCATACATGGCTCAATACAGTAAAAAGTTTGAATACCACTTTGCCGAACATTCGGTGATTTAGCCGAATACGAATATTCGGTAAACCTGCCGAATATGCCGAATACCGAATATAAAACGAAGATTCGGCCCATCCCTAGTTTTCATATATGAATTATGATATAGCCTTTGCAAATGAAACATTTGGGAAACATGAGTTGGGAAAAGGCAGAGAACCGGATCTTAGACTATAATATAATCAAAATCAGCATGACAATTTGATTATGTCAAGATTACGTCTCTATCACAAAAAAGTGAATAAAATACTCAAAATAGGTAATGGATTTCAACTACAAGTAAAACAAGACCTAATAATACAACATCTAAAAGTAGCGGATAAAGTAGTTATTTTTTTTTATATATATTACGACTCTATCAGCCGATGATTACGAAACTGCATAACAAAGTGCTGTACTTACTTCTTTGCTCATTTGAATAAATGCCTCCTTGATCTCTTTATCCGTACAGTTTCTACGCAGATTGAGGACATCATAATGAGATTTTTTACCCAAGCTGAAAGCATGACAATACGACATCAAAATAAAATTTGTAATACGTACCAAAATATTTAGGTCCAAAGAAAGTCGTCTTACCTATACAATCTCACGTAAGAATTTAAAGACTTAATGACGAGTCGTTTGAGAATAAACATAACGATTTTGAACAAATTTTCTTTTTATTGTTGATATTCATGATATTATTTGCGAAATTAATTTCATTTTTGTTCGGGCCTGAAGTCTGACTGAAGTTAACTTTTTTTCCAAACGTCACATTTGACACTTAACAGCTGCTCTCCAAACTGTTTCAGTCGTGTGAAAAAACGCTGTTTGAAAAAGAAACGTTGTAAGAGTTTTAAGTGTCTGCTCACGATATTAAAAGTATTTTTACATGTACCGTCAAAATCGTATAAAATTGATGCTGTATAATCAGCGCTGCAGGCGTCGAACGCCTCAGCATAATGCTGAGTCAGCGACCGTTTTGCTTTCGCGGGGACCCACAAAATCGTGTGTATTTTCAATTTAGTGTTTTTTTTTGTTTTTTTTTGTATCTTTGTGAATATAGATACACAACAAATAAAATTAACCTAGGTACTAGGGTCTGGATACCTATCATCACCGTTATTCATCGATTTCGTTTAGGTACTAGAGGTGAATTAATTCGGCAATTAGAAAAAGCCACTCAGTCAAGGAAGTAACATGGGGCATTTTAAGTTGCTAGGGTGGCAAGCGGCGAGTAGGTACGGCGCAGCGACATAAGCCAGTACGGCAGTAGCTGTCCCACCTACTAGCTATAGCAGTAGTAGTGTTCGCGCGAGTATCGGCGCGGGTGGACGTACGGTCATGCGAGAAGCGGCAACTGGCAGGATGGCCGAACTCGAGTTCGAAGCGCCGCTCGCGCAAATCGAAGATGCCGACGACTGCCTCTCAACGGCCGACTTTCCGCAAAAAACGATCAACGGCAACGACATACATCTAAACAACATAAAAAATCTAAAAAGTGAAATGTTAAAAATGAAAACGGACTCCAATAAAATAAACGATAACGACGAGCCTAAACCGGTGAAGTGTAAACAGGACAATATGCAGAACGGAGAAGGTGACAATTTCACGGAGACTTTCTCCGGTTCTCTGGAGGACTTGGTGAACACCTTCGATGAGAAGATCACCAAGTGCTTCGGGAATTACGAGGAGAGCGTCGAGAAGTTGGCGCCTGTGCAAGTTCGCTCGCAGGAGGAAATAATGAACGAATGCCAGTGAGTACCTATTCATTACCACCTAATAAACACTTGTATTAGAGCGTATAATTATGACATCACCATTACAGTCATATGTAAAAATAAAGCGTAAAATTAAGCTAATCAAATCAACAACATCCCGTATTATCAAGACCGATTCATCCGACCTTGGCTTGTTGTAAGATTTTGCATCAGGCTGGAAATGCATTTTCTCTATTTGTAAAAAAATAAAACAAAAAGGGCGCGCTTTGCGCATGGCGTTTGTGACCCAAGGATCGATCGGCTTGGCGGGGGTAGAGGGTGGCGATGACGCATCGTACTACAATATCCTCACCCCACGCCCTCTGCCCCACTTGCACCCCAGCGACACTATTGTGGCACGCGACCATTGCTATGCCATTATTATGTAGGTACTTACTACATACGTCTGTCACCGAATCCGATCCGATAACTTGACCGCAATCGTATTTGTAGGTCTATTGACATAAAAACAGACACTAATTATGAATTCTAATGAGATATGGATATTGATACCATTAAATTTTTGGGTCACTTCACGATACACTATTCAATAACAGTATGTAGGTATCGCACTATAGCATAGCGTAAGAGAATGAGCGGCAATTTTTGAACACAATATACCATTGAATCCACAACTAATTTGTCGTGTACGAAAACTATTTATTATACTTACTTTCTATAGGTACTTAAGTGCCCTGTGGTAAAGATACCTCTCGATAAACTTTGAGCAAGTCGTTAAATAGTATCGCAAAAGATAATGATTTGAATAAACAACTCCGGGTAACGACCTATCTGATGGAATTAGCTCGTGATATTCTAAACGAAGCACTACTACTACCTAATACTAGCCGATATATTTCCTACTGCTACGAGTAAGTACCTAACCAAATAATGGTTTGTACTTACTACACAAACCATATCTCACAATTAATTATTTGGGTTCTAGTTTCCTCGCAGAGCTTAAAGAATTTCGCACAGATCGTAAAACTGCTTTGCAGATGTTCTTGGACGGGATTCCATTTCATTGTTAACATTGAAGTCACGAAAATTTACAGCCTCATTAACAGCCAAATTTAAAGGAATTCTCCGACGAACTTTAACGGCCATAACTTTCTTTTCTGTAATGGATAATTAAAAGCAGAAATCCATCATAAGTATCTCCCTATTGTGCCGTGAAGAAAAGATAAAAATGCTCTTTGTATGTTTATGGGAATTTGATGAAGCCTAATTAATTACAGCATTGTTTGGTTTTTTTCATCGTTTTGTTTTCCAATGCAGATTTCTATTGTTTACGATGTACGCATGCATTATCAAGTTCATGTTTACTAAGTGAGCTGACTGGATTGGAGTAGAATAGTTGGTATCGATGCCTTTACTTACTCCATAAATAGTACGCAGAAATCGATGGTTGCAAGTTGCAACATTATGAAGTACATAGTTGTAAAAAAATTAATTAAAGCGAGCTTTTTTGCTGATTGCACTTTTTGTTGGCTGTACTTATTTGCACTGTCATCCAAACTACGTACTCCGTACCAAATTTCATGTCTAACCGAACCCGATCACTATTTAAAGGGGTGACATTAGAATTGCCAGATTTAAACCGAAAAAACAGACATTCAAGTTAAAATAAATCTTAACAATCAACAGATGATAACGGTAACGAAGGATATGAGGTATCTTTTTGATATGCATTTAGCAAGTGAACACGTCACTTTAGTCACCTCTGAATCACAGAAACAATACCTTGATATCAGCAGGAACAGTCATTAACGTAAACAGAGCTCTACTTATTTTCGTATCAAGAATCTTTTGGAAACGATCCAGGTGACCCGAATGCCAAACACCGGGGGAAACATTAAATTGAACAGCGACCTGCAAACTTTAAAAACTCCGAATCGCTTTAACGATTTGCAAACAGAAAAACAAAACTATTGAAACACGATAAACATAATTATAGGTATACAATGTGATAAATAGCTAAAGTGTACGTAATAACCACAATGATGCGTGATAGGAAGTAGGCAACCAAAAGAAACAGGCAGACGACAGGTGCATGCATTGATTCCTTTCGTGATTTGAGTGTAAAGAGATATTGTAAAGCGGACGGCAGATGTGTGGCCACCTTGCGGGTCAAAATATTTTCGAAGGACACCTTGCCGAAAATCTGATCACCACCTTGTTGCTTAATTTACCATCATCGAAATAGTTACATTGTATGTACTTATTTGGAAACCATAAGAAACTTTAAGTGGCCGCTTTATAATCATCTTAAACACTCAAGAAAATTATTATAATTGGACAGTAGTTGATATGTAAATGAACTGCACGCATCTTCATTGACATTCAGTACACTTTTATTTGGTTGCGTCCGTTTAAAGACCACCTCCAAAATAAAGCGGTTTGACTTTGGTTCTTGCAAATTTTGCTAAGTTATGTCTTCCAACAGCCAATAAGAGGTAAGTGTTTTGAATTGTTAAGAAAGTGGTTATTGTGGCCTTCTTTCTCGGTACCTATTAATATGAATGATTTGTGTAAATCGAAATCGTTAGGTTGGTTGGTGGCATATTGTTATGCACAGCGAATAGACGGCACACGCCACTCGCTTATGCCGATGCACTCTTTGATGAATACAAAATGAGTTCTGTATTATCTATGATCGTTGACGTCAAATTAACAAAAAGTTTTTATGCGACTTGCAAATGTTTTGTCTTTGATAGTTCTTTTCACCGGCCACGTCTCTAGTGCAGTTAAAATTTGTTATTTCTTTCTTAATTCAAACGTTACCTCACTCTGCATTGTCGCTCATTTGTTACTCAAGGTCTCAAGGTAGGGTTTAACTTTAGATACTTATACCCATTTTGATGAAATAACTTATGTCCAATGTAATACCGCCAATCTATGCCACAGATCTATTCTCAAACTAGTGCTTCGCTTATCATCATAGGTTACCTCTATCAGGCCCGGAACCGGGGCAAAATCTTGATGGTGGAGGGGGCGCCACCATCAAGATCCCTTCAGTGTTTGAGAAAAACTGTTAAAACTGCCAATGAGTAGCATTTTTTTCTTTTCTTCTTCATTTCTTGTCTCTAGGATTTGGCGCCCCCATGAGACTGCCGCCCGGGGCATTTGCCCCCCCTTAGATCCGGGGCTGACCTCTATCAGAATTTAGTTTTCTGCTTAACTGGTCTAAAAATTATAAGTACGATACCTATGTCAGAATAACTTATTCCTACGAGTATTAGATTAGAACTATCGGTCAATTTAAGCATAGCATGTATAAGCATGACCTTACTTGCTCGCGTGTCTGGCAGTACCTAACCGTAAATGATTATAAAAAGCGGTTTCGATTTCCAAACACAAAAATGGTCTTAATTTAATCGTATCGTTAAATATCGGAGTTAATTGATGTAGCCTTAGCTTTCCAAAGCATTAGAATGGTTTCTTATTACGGGCATCATTCGTGTCTGTTAAGATAAAATCTCCGTTGAAACTTTGCATGTTCTCATGTTGCAGATTAGCATCTGAATAACCGTACGGTTTTAGCAGTGAACGAGTAACTGCTGGTAAACAGACTGACGCTAAACCTAGACTACATTTCACGAAAGTTATTTCGAAAGTTTAAATTTTTTTTAACTTTAAAAGGAAATCTTCTTATACGTTTACTAAAGTTTTTTAAGTTTCTCCAGAAAAGCAATCTATCATTCTATTAACTATTGTTATTACTATTTACTTTTTGCATCAAGTACAGTCGAGGACACTGAATCACGTACCAGTGACAACAACGCATTAGCAACAATGTACCCACCACATTAGTAACACAAAGGTTTCACCCTGTTACGTGATTCAGTTTCTTTGACTGTACGTCCACAGGATACTTTTTACTTATAAAATATTTCGTTACTCTCTCTCTCGCTCTTTCTGTCATCTTCCTTTCTTCTATCATCATCATCATACAAATTATCTGTGTATTTTTCATCAAAATACCGTGTAGTGGCAACGATAGGAACACTACTTGTATTAAATAACAAACAACGCTGCAAAATACTATTATGCACAAGTTGCCCATTTATTTTGCAGTGGCGCAATTTAACTTATCAGCCCCGACGGAAGCGCGCCCTAGATGTAACAAATTAGCATTATGCCTACTCCCTTCGCTCAGACCTTCATTTGCATATCAACATCTGAAAAGCAAAACGCGACAACCTAGAAGTTACCAGTTACATTATTAATAAGAGTGTAAAAAAATCATTGTTCCCATTTCTTTCAAGAAATGTTGCTACTTCTCGTCTCTCTTTCAATAGCAAACTACACTGAGCGGCAAAAAATCTGGCCCTCAAATTTATGCGAATCGGTAATTTTGTATGAAGAGTGGGTCAAATTTTGTGCCGCTGAGTATATTTTGGGTTTCATAGATTTTTCTAATTACGGTTTCTACTCACTTCACCAACGAAGTATATGTATTTTCCATTTTCAAGCACAATCTCTGCAATATTCCATTGTTGAGCAGTTATCTCGAGTGGTTCACGCAAAGAGGCGATTAAGTAAAATTGCGGAAAACAACCCGCTACTATCTAATTATGCCTTAACTTAAGTTATACCTACTGTATACCTGCCCTGCCTGCCTGTGTACCCTACCTTTAGCGGTGTTTCATACAGAGCCGGGTAAAAAAATGCTTATTACCCTGATTGTCGACTAGATAAAAACCTCGTACTTTTAGATCGGATTATATTTCTCTAATTTTTAATTCTTTACTGCCAACTAATGGAGAACATTTCCAACAGCACATATTTTATGGATGACTGCTTTATGCTTCTGTCGCCTGGAAAACTGATGTGTCCTGTAAAGAAGGAAGGATTAGGAATATCTGAGTGGTAATCCTAATTTACTGCGTCGTGCCCGGTTTTATAATATGGTGGACCCATCCCTTCATGTAGACTCTTTCCTTTTACAAGATGACTACGGTATCTGATTTGAGATAGATGGGCAGTAGCGCTCTTTATTGTCAACTACATTGTTGGGATGGTGAAGATGACAAGGAAAATCTACGATGATATTTACTTGAAATTTGTCATGAGGGTTATTTATTTTCAACCGACACGATCACGAGCACTCTGGTACTAAGAGTAGCGACATAGAAGAAGAGAACCTATGTTTCAGTGCAATGACCTCTGTTAGGTTAGGTTAGAAAAATTGGAAAAATGCGTACCTACTTATTCAATAGTTTCGCAAAACAACAAAACTATCACTTACCTCCTTCCGTCATTATACTCGTACCAATGAGTTGCTGACTTCACTTTGGCATTGCACTTTCCTTCCTACACGATTGTGTCTACTACGAATATTTCCTGCTGAATTCGTAATTTATCTGTCTCAAGTGTCTATAAAATGAAAAGCTATACCTCAATCTTTTCAATAGCACTTTCTTTCGCCTAAAAACTGTGTCCTACGAATCATTTCCCAACCTTAATTTATTCTGTTCACTTCAGTGTCATTGTGCTCTATTAAGTACATTTCTGCTAAGTACCTGCTGTTGTATCTAGTACGAATAAAATTCGTAATTTTAAATTAAAAGCTATAAGTACAGCTTTCAATTTTTCTAGTCGTAATCTGAGTTCTTAATAAAATTCAGTTGCAGCAGAAACTAGATACTTATCTATCTCAACATTATATGATATATGGCCACTTCCTGGAAAAAACTACATAGGTAGGTATATCGATTTATTGTTAAACTCAGTTTTCTTAGTAATGCCAAAAATTATGTAGGTACAAAATATGACGGGTACTTAAATGTCAAGTTTAAAAATTTAGATTACGTAGATAGATAAATAAAACGACGCGTTTTTCATTATATTGCTCAATCAAACCTGGCTGGTTTCGAGATTCAATAGAGATACTAGTGTTAACTGTACGCGACGTTAATTGGTCGAGCATATATATATATATATATCCGAAACGTTAACATTTCTTAGCCTTCACTTCACTGAGAATTCTAATAATGTTAAAAACAAACGGAGCTTCAGGGCTCTAATCAATTTTATTGCAGTAGCCTGGGTCATCAGCCATCCAAGAGCTGGTAGACATTTTAGAGTGTATTTGAGACAGCGTAGAAACATGTACATAATATTTATTTCTACAAACATTTAGACACAAAAATACAGCTAGCTAAAGTAAGCCTTCAGTGTACATAGTACGTCCTACCTAACACAATATGGAGCTAATTTAATCTAATCTATGCAAATTAGCGACGGAATCAATGAATTAAATATCTATACATTTAATAAAAAAAAAACATATAGGATGTTAATGTAAGAGATGTAATAAAAATAAGAGATGTTCTCTTCTTGGCAGAGCAGAAAAAGAATGTTTTATTTGTTTTACCTTATTCTATTTGGAACACTTACCACAATAGATATTGATCTAAAAATAATAGTGAGGAAACAATACCTAGATCGGATTATAAAGGCTTTGACGAGGTGTAATACGCATAAAGCTGTCATCAGACTACAACGCTATTGTCGATGCCAATGAATTTATAATATCTGAACGTATGAATTGAATAATCCTACTAATGTCAATTCCGGGTTCCGTTACTTGTACTATTACTTATTCTGTAGTTCCGTTTTTTGTTTTTGATGTACCTAACCCTAAAAAGTGAAATCATTCAACTCCTTTCTCTATGATCTCCATAGTTGGAAACCCTTGCTATAATTGTTCTAAGTCGGGTCAGACGGTAACAAACGATCGTCTTCGCGATTCCCACGCGTTGGCAGGACGTTGACCCCATGTTCGCGACGCGACTACCCACATAATGAAAACCCGCATGCTCCTGACCATACCTTGTCTATGGCGTTGACCTTTCTTGTAGCCTAGAAAAAAGAGAGTCAAGCTTACATCGTCAGTGCTTGCATTCTTATACCTGATCGAGTAAGAGACCTGCATAGTGCTAGAAAGCGGAACTTCAGATCAAACTCGGAATGTCATCTGCAGAAAAGTGTAAATTGGCAAAATGCATTTATGCCAGCCTTGTCAATAAGTACTTAAGAAACAATGTTAAGAACTGATATAGATTAGGTAAGTACCTGATTTTTTAAAATGAAGAAAGCCGCTACATAACCTGAATATTATAGTTTTAAATTCTGCTGAAACAGAAAATTTTGATTTGCATTAGGTGCGACCAAACCGCTGCTTATAAAACGGTGACGGCACGGAATCGCAGTGACGCACCGTATGCGCACCGTTTTTATCTCATGCTCTCCACACCGCTGCTTAAAATACGGAATCGCAGTGACGTGTCGTAAACTTCAGGTCTTTACCGAACAAAAGTCGTGACGTTTACGGCACGTCACTGCGATTCCGTACCGTCACCGTTTTTTAAGCAGTGGTTTGGTCGCACCTTAAATTGTAAGTAAGTACGTAATCTTCGATTTAAATTTGGGGCTGAGTTGCCTTCGGGGCCAAAGACCCATGACCCAGGTCCTTTGTTTACTTGTTTTAGTTTTTTAAATTGTATATTAGGTGCTTTATAGGATTTGGGGGTCGATTTTAGGTTTACAAGAATAGTGAAATACGTATAAGGTAAACGTATGTGTGCTCGTCACTGTCCAAATAGTTGGCAACTTTAATCTTATGTCATTAGTAATAGAGATGGCAGCAGGGTGTCGTCTATTTGGGCATTAGCATGACGAGCACTCGGACGTTTACCTTAAGGCCAGATCCACACGTTGGCACCATCCCGAAAGCCCGAAGCGGGACGCGGTTATACGGCGGAATGAGATGTATATTCATCTAATGTATCCATCTCATTCCACCTTGGCGCCAACGTGCCAACGTGTGGAGCCGGCCTAACTCTAGTCTGAAAATTTCAATACTGTAAAATAACAGGCAAGTTGGTAGCGTAATGCAGCGGGAAATTTTATGACTTTAAAGTACCTACAACAGGTACTGAGGTAGCAAATGTCATACAGTAGGTACGGTCACATTGTTCACGTCACTGCTGTATCACTTGTGGCAGTAAAACTAAGTAGTTTGCAGCCTGGACATTTCAAATTAAACAAACAACTAACCTTTGCCCGCAGTTTAACAATAGCAGAATTGAAATTCTGGGATCCCACTCCCACTTTAATTCCCATAAGATGGTGGTCTTTGTTTTCATTGTATCGAAGAACACTCATAAAATATTATCTCTGGACTTAACGATT
Source organism: Choristoneura fumiferana (assembly GCF_025370935.1). Classification (NCBI taxonomy): domain Eukaryota; kingdom Metazoa; phylum Arthropoda; class Insecta; order Lepidoptera; family Tortricidae; genus Choristoneura; species Choristoneura fumiferana. The sequence goes on from NC_133478.1 coordinate 13,205,110, forward strand.
GAGATTTTCGGAATTTATCTCGATCCCATTACGATATTGAAATCAACTATATATACATACGTACTTATAAAATGTCATCCAATTCCGCCGAGCCTTTTAGCGTGAAATATTAACCAACACACACACTTACAAATTTTCACATTCAATTTATAATAGGACTAATGGATCCCTGCAATTTTCTAGGACAAAAACTATTATGTTCTTCCTTCCTCGGAATCAAAACTATCTCCACGCGAAATCTGAATCTCAATTTGAATCCATTCAGCGGTTGTGACATGGTTGAGTAGCAAACATCGAAACATCTTCACAAACTTTCTCAATTATAATACATATTAGTAAGATAGGATGTAATAGAAAGTCATTTACCTACTTCCCTGTCAGCACATCAGGAGGTCTTAAGGCTTTAATACATTCCCACGCATTGAGACTAAACTCTAAGCTAATTTTTATACCACCAAATCCAAATTGAACTTTGATCAGTAGTTATTCAAGGTTCGTTTTGAAACACACTTAATGAGTAACTACATATTATTAAACTTGTAATATTCAAAGCGAAGTGTCTTAAGAGATGTTAACAAGATTGCATTAACATTAAATGTCGGTATGGCTTTGAAATTTAATCCCTTAAAAGCAGTGATGCAATAAGAGTCGCTTCTTAAAATCCTACAGTTTGTAGATGTTCGTAAGAAGAAGTGTGAAGAAAAAAAGAGGTCATAGGTATCAGTTCTAGCCTTACGATAAAAAAACTTAATCACACGTCTTAGATTAAGTATACTTACCTAAAATTAATGTTTTTACGAACTGGCAGGTGTTCAAAACATTTCCAACGCTTGGTTAAAAATTTTCTTGGGGATACGTTTAAAAAATTACATTAAAATAACTATTTATTTTAAAATATACGAGTAGGTATTTAGCCTCTCCGTGAATTCGTCGGCTGACTTTGTACTATGAGGTTCCGTCACACATTTAAAAATAAATGTGTGGGTGTAATGCAAGAATGCAACACTATTTAAAACATTTAGGGGCTGTTTCACCATCCATTGATTAGTGTTAACTGACGGTTAAATGTGATGCCGTCTCTATTTGTTTTGTTCGAATAGACGGAGACGACATCACATTTAACCGTCAGTTAACACTAATCAATGGATGGTGAAACAGCCCCTTGCATTGATTAAATATGCAAATCCGACCTTATACTACCTACTTACTAAGTGCAAAATTGGAACTTCTTATCTTGGCGTCCCGCTGACGCTAATATTATTTACTTAATACGAGAGTGAGAGGAACGGTAGGTACGATACGAACTTCGATTTCCAAATTTCGTAGTAACCCCCCTGCTCTGTTATGACATTTAACGTAAAAACTCAACATCTACAAACTACTCAATCCCTGACAATAAACTTGAGTTACCCGGTGAATGCTTTGAAACACCCGTTTATGGGTTTAAGGGCCTTTTATATGACTCCTATAAAGCTAATAGTGTATACGTGGGTGTCGAACAAGCTATTGTGTACGTAAAACGATTATATGGACGAGTAAGCAGTAATGGGTATCGAAGACGGGACTGTCAGCATATCGCTCGCATTTTAAAAAGGCCGCTGAAACGATTTTAAAAGGTTGTGAAGCAGCTACTAATGTAACTGGAGTACCTATAATCTCTCGGGGGTGTATTGGGATCACTTTTAGTTTTTTTTATACTTCTTACATGGTCCTCTTGGACGTCTAAAAGTTCTGTCAGTTAAAACAAATATACCACAACAACACTATTTATACTACTACTGTTATTTTTATAATGTTTTATGTACAATTAAGAGTTATTTATACAATGCAAAACCCACACAATGCAACACTATTCAAAGTAGGCATTGAATCTCAGACTACTAACACGGAGGAGACTCTTATGCAATCATTATCTTCACGGAAAAACAAACAACTTTAAATATTTACCTCCAAACCATTCTCACCAGGCTTTTTAATATAACTTAGTTTTTTATATAACCGGCATAATTTAGTGGACACAGCTCAGCCAGCAGTTCACAGCCAATCATAGATATACATAACCGGCGAGCTCTCTAAATATACCTACCTAAGTACATTGCTCTGATTACCTGATAACAACCACAAAGAGGGGCGCGGCCAATTTTACGCTCGAGTAATTACGGTACACTGTGCAACGAACGTAAACACGCCGTATTTGGAGCGATTTAAGTTAAATAATTTTCTGTTCAAATTTTCATTTCTAATACCAGCTTTTTTGCTGATTATATTTTTTGTTGGCTATACTTGCATTATTATCCAACTAACATATGTAGGTATTCCAAATTTCAAGACAACCCGACCACTGGAACAGGGTCAAAAAGTCAAAATGAACTTGCAATATTTGACGCAACAAACAACAAACAGCTTAGTTAGGCTTTTAACTTCTTAAATGAAAACTTTTAATAAAAAAGCCTAGATAGGTGGTAGATTTTTTTTTGACATTCTTAAGTGCTTGTTATAGCCTAAATTGAATAAAGATATTTTGACTTTGACTTTGACTTTGATACTTGCTTCCAACACAGAAGTTTTCAAATATCGAACGGTGAGGGTGAGGTAAGTGAGATGAAAAAGACAAATGACAATTCACTACGTGTAAAAACATACAAAGAAATTGAGGAGCTCCTTTGAAGCCAAAGAAAATGGGATGCCGATACCGCAGTAATCTGAATTAGGAGAACTTAGTTCGCTAAATGCATTACCAATAAATACCTTGATCTCAATACTGCCAAACTTACTAAATAGCAAAACAATCCGCATATCCACCAACAACTGCTCGTAATTACTGTCAAGTCTATTGGTATTCGCCGCGGCGGCGCGCTGCTATTTGGTCGTCTTTAGAAAACAGACTAAGAATCTAACTAAGGGTGAAGTCACATCTATCAGCATTGCATGTAATACAAAAACGCAATATTGTATGAAGTGCGTCCGCATGCGGAAAGGTGAATTGATGCGGACACATCTTCATACAATATTGCGTTTTTGTATTACAAAATGCGATTGCTTATAGATGTGACTTCACCCTAACTTTCTCAGTCCTTTACTAATGAAAAAACTGACAGAGGAAAGTCCCGCCATTTCACTAACTATAACTATGTAGTGAAATGCGATTACACCTTTGTTTGGCTTTATGCACTTATCACCATAGCTAACTTCTTGTCCAGTCTAAGTGGAAAACGCTTGAAATGAAATCGCCTGTAATCGCTAATCGTATGCCCAAACGCAGCCTTAACCGGTTTTGAATACAATCCTTTAGCCACTTGTTACTGACGATAATGCAGAGGTGATATACGATGGCGCTTTGTCATTCAGACCATTGTTAATTGCAATTAATGACTTCATTTAGTGAATAGACGTTGGACTAAGTGTGATCAGTGATCATGCACAGGTAGTACGGTTCGTCGAATTTGAATAAACTACAGTAAATGTACAATCATTCAGAATGGACTACCAAAATGAATGTGGCTTCCTTACTGGAGAGGTAAGAAAATATCAGACTTGCCCGAGCTAAAAAGTAGCCTGTTAATCAGAGATCATTGGGGATTTCTGTTTCAGAAGTTACCCCTGCCCACAACAATCAAACAAGCAAAATTTACATCTTTACTGTATTAAGTAGTAACGGATAGACAGGGATTTGGATATTTTTTGAAGAAGCCACAACTTTGAGTTAAAAAATATCTGTTTTTAGCACTCGTTGTGCTTTGCAGTGATTTAAAAATGACTGTCCTTGTTTGTCCTGGTTTTTGTACTGGTATTTCTACAGTGAAAATGAATTTCAAAGTGGAATTTTCCTTCAAATTATAAAGACAATATGAACTTGTTGTTCGATTCAAGTCTATTATTATAATATCAAGCAGATGCAGAAGCTGCGTGGCTTGTTCTCGGTAACATAATCTCGACTAGTGATGACGCCATGCCATATGTCGCGATTCCTTGAATCGCCAACACACCGCCCAATGCTCTTGCGCAGATTTCGTTAACAAAAGCGTTGATTTACTTAACAGCTATAAATCAAACTTTCCATGTGTTTCAGAGCTTGTATCACTTAATAGGAAGCGTGGTCAAGAAATAGAATTCTTAAGCTAGGATGCAAACTTTTGAGTTCTGTGGGTGAATAATTATGCTGCAGTCTACATATATGGTTATGGTAATAAGCATAATCGATTGCGTTTTAAGTAGTTGAAATCCAACTATTGTATGTAATGGTTTAATTGACGCTATTGTGTTGTTTATTTGTCATATAAGGTGTCATCTACTTTGGCAAAAAGCTTTCGCCGTGCTTTAGGACAGTAAGAAAAATCATGAATTATGATTTTTACTAAGTATTTAAAAGGAAGAATATTAACTACCCGCCTTTATAAAGGCCTAATGGTAGCCATGGCCATAGCTATAGCAGGGACCATGCCTCTTTATTTGATCACAAGTAATTAATAGAAGAAGCATAATAAATATAAAGTTCACGGGCGTTAATTTAAGTTCCTCAACCAATAAATAAGAAGCGATCGTTTTAAGAATTATTTTTAAATTTAATTCCAACTTTCTTTTTTGACACCTTTTACTAATTTTGTTTATAACTGGCCAGTATTTTCCAGAAACATTTCCCCGCTAGCAATCTGTTAACTGCGTAGAACAGAACGCACCCGGTCTCGTGACCTTCCATCAATTTAAAATAGATTACATTACACTGTCTACTCTCGCACTGCGTTCGTATACATGAGTTATAAGTAGGTGGAATACATTATATAAACCCAAACGCTCAGAAAATAAAGGCCGTATTCATTCGATAAAATTGGTCGTACGCTTTTTGATCAATTCTCAGTTTAAGTAGCAATAAAAGAAATGTCGTGGCGCTTTATTGGCTGTAAAAAGGTTGTCGGTAAAAGTTGCAACAAATAGACGCTCCATACATAGTCAAGTAAGCACATACATCATCATGGGTCATGTAGAACATGGCGTACCTACTGGAAGGTAAAATTTTGGGATGCCTTCCGCAAAATGGAGTGGCCACGGGCCAATCTGCTAACTAAATATCACCAGAAGCCGCTACTGCATGTGATTGTTTAGTTATGAAGATCCTTGGCAAGAAACGTCCAGCAGTGGACGTCTTTCAGCTGATATGATGACGATGATGATGACAAAATTTTGTCATAAAACCTTTAAATTTTAAAATGTACTAACTTATCTATGTTTTCGGCCCATAGGTACCTGTTACTCTTTTTAATCTGTGTTTACTCTTGAAGCTGCTTCCCAAGTTCTAATAAGTTTCCCAAAAACCTGAGCCTCCATAAGTTAGGGCATTGGCTGTACAATCGAACACAATCTGTCTGCAACCTTGCCATTATAGTACCGCTATGCAGCTGCGGCGTATTGTCACACAAGACGGATGGCACAAATGGTCCCATGTTCTCTATCTTCTATGGTTTTTGCATTCATTCGATCCGATGACCGTTATGTGACATGACAGTTATCAACGGTATGGCGGTCTGCGAAGAATGAATGAACTCTTAAGTTATAGAAAAAAAGACGCAATTAGTAAAGTTGTCAAAGAGGGACACTATACCTAGCGTTTATCAAATTCTATAATTGAGTTCTTGTGAGAAGTTATAGAAGACAGATATAGGCTACTAAAATATAAGATGCTGAAATAATGACTAACGCGTGTACCACTAAACAAGGAAGATTCACGTATTTACTTTCTACTTCACTATGACGTATCTGTAAGACGCATTTGAATTACCCTTGCTGAACGGCCCGCCTGGCAGCTGGCCCTCTAAAAGCCATCTGAGGCTAACAGCAACAGTACTTAATCTATCTGAAAAAAAAAATGGTTCTCTATCGTTTGCCCGAATGTATCGTTTTCTAGAATTTTCATTTGCCATAAAGTAATTTATTTCTGAAATAGTAATTTCTTCAGAGTTGATATTAAACTAACCTAACCTAACCTACTGCATTCTATATGATGACATTTTAAAAATCCTGAAAACAGCACGGCACTATATATTTTATGGCAAACGTTGGTATGGCAAGTGAAATTCGGGCAAGTAAAGGTAAACGGAAAAAATAATTAAGTATACCCTGGTATCACACTGTTTGCATACTTCGGCCACTTCTTTTATAACAAAAAAAAACACTTCATTACACCTATGAATGCACAGAACCATTGATATTTTTATCTTTGAGTAAAAAGGACAAACTGTACTTAAATTGTGAGACACACCAATTTTTCATCTCCATCCGTTTAGTGATCGGCTTATTCTTGAAAGAATGCTCCGAAAAAACAGACTAAATGTGCTGAATTCCTAGATACATTTCAGCTGCTTTGTTGATAAACATTTACACTTTTGGAATGTGCAACTTCTTGATGGTAATCAAAATGGACAATAATAATTATTATTAAACGTGTCTAATAGATTATTTTTGAGTCTAATATGGAATTTTAGTCAGAAATTATTTTCAATCCGCACCCGCTTGAGGGATCCAGCGACACTCTGAGCCTTGGATGCAAATATATATAAAAAAAGTCGCGAACACGTGCGTTAAGCTCTCCAAGATTCGATTGATGCTGATGATTGATTGGTGCTGCTATCTCGTGGGTGCTATAACCGATTTTTCACAATACGAATAAAATCATACGAAGCTATAGATTGGCATGCTACTGAACTAGTTATACCTATGTGAAACAACGACTTTCGGATACCACAGGGGACAGAAGAGCTAGCAGCTTCCTCACACAACGTATCAGGCTTGCTACCTATACAGCGAGGAAATGCTGCCATGCAGCATCTTTGGATCTACTCCGCGGGGCACCTTTTACAATTTTTTTCTAGTTATAGCTATAAAGAAAGAAAGAAAAAACATTTATTCGTGACATTATTACACAAAATACTATAGGTATAGAATTAAACTAAAAAAATACGTATCACGGTCACGGTTTAGTTATTACTTACTTTTATTTCACTTTTAGTAATATTTTTTTACTTTGTGAAAGATATTATGTAATGTAAATAATCAATTTTGTATGTAAGTATGTGTAATTTTCAAACTGTTTTACGAAATTAATGTCAATAATTATGATATTGTAATTATGTGATATAATGTTATATGTGATGGATTATTTAAGGTCCGCAATGTATTGCTAATTGAATGATTTTACTAGTAGGGCATTTCTATCTACCGTTGTACCCTGACGTTATCTCCGAAATTTTCGTAACAAAACAGACACAACAATACAATACTACACACAACAATACAATATTTTGGTGACACATCTGGTGACCCTGTTTTTACAGCTCGGAATCATGGACCGAGTCTACCTCCCAAATTTTATTGAAATCGGAGAGATAACTCAGGGTACAACGGTAGATAGAAATGCCCAGTAACTTAATCCGCTAGTGGGATGAGACGCGATATCATTTTCTTTCCTTCGCCACGACCCTGTCACACAAAACTGTGGAAGGCCAAAGCACTCAGACACTGCCCGGTCATGTCTGTGTTGACCCAGTTAATTAACTACACCGTAAAAGCGACAAAGGTGAGGATAGGTGTCCATTGCAGCCACACCTATCCCAACACGTCACCATGTTCCTAAATATTATCATGATTTATATATCCACTTATTATATAGCTTGGGTTTACCTTAAACAATTGTTACGTACCCTTTTACGTAACTAAAACAACTGGTAATTCGCAAGAATTTGTTTACAAATTATCCTCCATGCGGGGATTCGCATCAACGTCATAAGATTTGGTTTCATGTACGAGTCCATAAATTATTAAAACTGTAGCAGAATGGTGTGACTATGCATAATTTTTCCTCAACTCACCTCATGAACATGTATCGTTATTGAATGATAAATCGATGCATTTTAATGTGCTTTCTGTGTACGAACTGATTTATAGCACGGTTATCTAAGTTCAAGAGTTCAAAGTATCCAGATAGTGGCGTAATTTATCTTAGCCTCAAACAAGTATAACCTTGCCGAAATGTTTTTCAAGGACAGTCTCCGTCGCCTTGCCCCATCTCAAAGCTTCCCTCCCTAGCCCTCCCTACTGACTCGACGCGACGCATGCTCAATAGCCCTCGGCGACACAAACAAAAGAAGCGACACAACTCGAGACATGATTTATATCCCTCTTTTGAACCTTTGCGCTTCTAATCCTTTAGCATGCGCTCATCCATACCCCGTAAAAGCGGTCACGATCCTGTCATCCCGCTCAAACTATAACCCGTACAGCTAAAGAGTCCTTCTCCATAAAAGACTCATTAAAGCAAGCATGTCCTTTTGAACATGTTGACAAAATGTCATTTCACTCGCACTTATTATGCAGCTCCATAAATTACGGAGTTGCGGTTAACGCGTATGCAGTTACAGCTATGTATGGATGAGGCCACTTTTAACCAAGCCCAGGCTGCTTACTAATCACAGCTTCCCTGAAATAACCAGGAATTCCCGGTCAATACCATGCCAATTACCCGTCGCGTTACGGTGCATGCAACTGTGTATAGAAATCTATAGAGATATTTATGCTCTTTTAAAGCGGTACAAGACAGTATAACATGAAAAATGCGTTGTCATTTATGAAGATCTTTCAGCTAGGTACATTCAGGTATCATTAGTGTACAAATATGAAGTTTCAAAACGCATTGTCTTTAAAACTAAGTTATTTATATTAGCACTTAAATTGTCTGCAATCAATTTATTTTCATGGCGTTTTTAACGTTATAATTATTATGTTCAATTCAGGCATGGACACATTTGTCTCACTCAGCACTTCACAAGCAGTTAAAGATTTATTTTTTATTCCGCTAGGTATCGGATATTGGGCCAACAAGATAACGAATGGACTGAAGCTCTCGGCCAGCACTGGGTAATCGCTCTTCAAAAATCAATCCGATATTATTTTTTTAGTAAAACAGATACAGTTAGAGCACGCAACGAAAGTTATTCAACTTAGATACAGCTGCTGCTTCATAATCTCGACGACAGTAAAATTAATATATATTAAGTCTTGAACACGATCGCATATCTCTATTGGCTTTGGTTTCCATCAAGTTTTAAGTAGGTCCCCACTTAACATAACAAAAAACAAAAGAATGCACATTTCGCTGAATAATTAAAAAGAGTCCTCGAGACTCGAGACGTCCTTTTTTGTTTTAACGGCTATAGAATCGGGATGAATTCGTGCCATAGGAGGATAAAGTATAGAAAGCCAGGTCGTTCCGTGGAACTGGATTGAACATTCTCCACCGACCGGTTTGGCCAGCGCGAATCCTGGCCAACATTTATGTGGCGATAGCAAACGCGAGCTTATGGCCGCGCAGGCGGTTATATCAGTGCAAAGGTTTGCGATGGGAAAAACAATCAAAATATCGCAGTCAATCTTCCGAATCAATTTTAATTAAAGACAAGATTAACCCGTTACAATTATGGTTTTATTTCCTTGCAAGTTGAAAAGGCTCCCATATAAAATTCTGAAGATTTTTACATATTTAGAAGATTTTTTTAAGGGGGTAGTAAAATAATGTCCCAATAACGGTGACTTCCACGCTAGACCTCGCCTCCAAGACCGCTTCCCATCCCACAGTCCAATCTTAGCAAAAGAAAATTGCCAATTACTGACATTTACTGTTGTGGTTTCTAATCGGGGCATGCCCTTAATCTTGTAGAAAGTGATGATAATAATGAAAATAGGACGTATAAGCAAACAGTGATTAGAGTAGGCAACGCAAAGGCTATCAGCAGCATCTTAAGTTACGAAATCTACAATGAATATTGTAACGTATATGTGTACATAGTGAAATATCTCAGTGATTTTATTGAAATATAGGTTGCAAATTTGTGGAATATAGTTGCAGTGAGTAAGCTACAGCATAATTAAAGATTTCAACACATAGGAACGGCATTCGCCGTCAACAGTTGACACTGTGGTTTTATGTAATTATCATCGTTCCTGTTCAAGCGTTGCCTCGACCTGGTTTAATCTTTTATCTAGCCTGCCTGCACTTTAAAAATATAAATATGTTTGCATGCATCTTTATCACTATACTCATTCATTATCATCATCTGGCCTGGGTGTTACTGACAGTTGATGCCTTTTGTTTGCCTAATAAGAAATTAGTTTGATGTGAGAACAAGACTGATAGGAATTAGGAATAATGTTTATACTACGAGTAGATGCAGGTGGTAGGACCTTGTGCAAGGTCCGCCTGGATTGCTACCACCATCTTGCTCGCTAATCCTGCCGTGAAGCAGCAGTGCTTGCACTGTTGTGTTTCGGCGTGGAGAGTAAGACAGCCGGTGAAATTACTGGCACTTGAGGTATCCCATCTTAGGCCTCTAGGTTGGCAACGCATCTGCAATACCCCTGGTGTTGCAGATGTTTATGGGCGGTGGTGATCTCTTACCATCAGGAGACCCACTTGCTCGTTTGCCATCCAGTTGAATAAAAAAAAGAAAGAAGAGTACTATCATTATCATCATCATCCCAGCTTATATACGTCCCACAGCTGGGCACAGGCCTCCTCTCAGAATTAGAGGGCTTGGGCCGTAGATCCGCCGAGCCGTAGGCCCAGTGCGGATTGGGAACTTCACACACACCATTAAATTGCTTCGCAGATTTTGTGCAGATACCTCTCGATGTTTTCCTTCACCGCAAAGCACGTGGTAAATTTCAAATGTAATTTCGCACATGAAATGGTGCGGGGTTTGAACCCTCCGATCCTTTGCTTGAGAGGCCATAGGTCAAACCATTAGGCCAGTAATGTTTATTATTAGTGTACTTAGTAATTCTACAACAATAGGCTTCGTTTCATTCAGTGCACTAGGCTAAGCTGCCATCACGTGCGGGAAGCCGGCACGCTGCACTGATCAACTGCTCGTGTTTACCCCCTTTTACGATTTCTTTAATCTCAATGGAGGTTCTATGGCTTGTGCATTAACTACTTAGTACTGTGGCTTACTACAAATCAACGACCTGCTGTTTATACGAGTAATAATAACACTTCACTTGAGGATAGCCAACATTGTGGCAGACCAAGATTTGGATTGGACAGTATTGAGTCAAATACGTTGTGGCGGTTGCTGTAGCAACGAAGTCAAAAACATACGTACAACCAGCAGGGCTACTACGAAACTCGCAAATCGAAGTTCGTATCGCACGTCTCTTTCACTCGCGTATTAAATGACATAAGCGTCAGCGGGACGACAACATACGAAGTTCGAGTTTTGCATTTCGTGGTATAGGGCCAGACGCCGTATCGCCTAACGTTTCTGGCGCTGGCGATCGCAATCAAATGACTGTTGTATGGGAAATCCTTGGGAAATCTGTCACTTGATTGCGATCGCGAGCGCCAGCAACGTTAGACAATACGGCCTCAGAATGTTAATAACGCTCGGGACTTCTTCGGTTTTCGTCGTTTTCCTGAAGATTAGTATTAAAAACAAAACCGATCTTATCGAGTTCCGCACGACATTAGCAAACTAGTTTAACTGTACTATCGAGCCAACTGTGGAACCTTTTCGTAGAAAAGTCATAATGACATCGCATTGCGTGACAAAGGAATTCACTATGAAACTTACTATGAGAACATTCTACGGTGGATCAGGAATCAAATGCTTTGACTGTATTGTAGGTACAGTCAAGTTCAAAAATATGTATCTATTCGAACGACTCAAAAATATGTTACCACGGCCTTTGTTACGTCGGAATAACCGTTGAAGGGTTAGATAAGGTCCATAATGTTTGCGATCGGCTGTACATTGAAGTAAAATCTCAACTAGAACAATAAAGACTGCATAGCCTGAAACATTTATTAAGGAAATTCTGGGGTATATTTTGATAAAATGAAGTTTACCGTGACGAACCCTTTTGTGTGAATTAAGATTTCTTTTGAACTACTTCCAAGCCGTTAATGATTAATAAACCCAACATCAAACGCGTACCCTTCGTGATTGGATTAAGATGAAACACTTTCTTCAGTGATAGGTGAATCTGGTGTGCTATTTTTAAAGAGATCAAAGGGTGGCTAATTGGAACTTTCCGTCTTCATGGTTTAACGTTGTCTTGTAATGGTGTATCACCTTTTCTATTAGTATTTAGTTATTTTCATCATCTTTAAAGTTTAAAATACATTTACCTATCTATTTTATGTATAATGATATAGACAACGCTGGCAGTTTGAATAATTCTAAAATTTCTTGAAACTTAGTATACTTATTCAAATTAATGCTTACATTTTTATAAGTTGGCTTCAAAACCACTTGAGTGAATTTTATTATCTTTATTGACATGCGTACGTGTGTATCAGAAATATTCTATTAGAAAATGTCTTTAGAAATAAAACCAATACCATCTCCATACTTATAATAACATTACAAAATTGAATCGAACAAGATCAAAGGCCACATACACATTCATTAAAACCTTATTGTGAAGATGCAGTGGAGAAAACGTTAACAATTTTCCATCGGCCTTTAGCAATTCACGGTCCACTTCGCTAATCCGTGTCATTAAAGCGTTATGACAAGGTGTTTCATGTTTCAGCTTTCTCGAGTGTCATGTTCAGCATGTCCAACAAATCCGCTTAATTTGACCCAGTGAGCATGCTCATGGCCAATTTATTGACATAACTCTTTGGTCGTTCTGACGTTGGTTATATGATATTGTTTGCTTATCGAGTACTTAGTCATTGTAAATTGATGCTCGCATGTTTGTAATTGAGATGATTTCATTATGTTACTGACCATGTTTATGTCTCTTCTGACAGTCAAATGTATGTTACATTATATACATGTCTGTAATTTTATGCAGTCACAGATGTGGGAAACTGGAAGGGCTTACAAACAAATCCAATTGTATACTCTATGCAATATGATGAACTTATATTTATTACTTTTTCAAAACTTCTGTCGATCTTAGTGCCTTGTCTAGTCTTGATGGTCAGTCTTTACCCAATTACAATGGACCCATCAATTTCTCTAAAAAATATAATGACAGGGAAAGTTAATATTGAAAAAGCATAACGTTTTACGACGTTGCTACCGCAAACAATAGTCTAAGTAGGGCATAATAACAACGGTTTTTACTATAGAATTACGCAACAATCAGTACGGAACAGTTTTTAGAGATTTGTTTTGTTTGTAAAGATCTGTTTGGGTTTCCAGCCGGCTTTGATACATTGATGGTTTCCGTTTCCCGACAGATTGGTTTTGAAACGGATTTGACTAATTTATTTGTCGGATTATAAGGGAAACTTTAATATCCTACATGAAATCAAATGCTGTTCAAAGGGTCATTTTACTACTTCTAGCGATTAAAAATTTGTAAAGTTCACAGTAGTTTTTTGAATTTCAAAGTTATGCAATAGAAATGAATTTAAAATGCTATTAAAACTTTAAAAATGCTCTGGTTATCACAAAATCTTAAAAATATCAAAATTTGATAGACATTACCATTGTTTTTTTATTACGTACCATTTTTTATTTAATTAAATATCAAATTTCCTGCTGTGACGAAACCATTCACAGAACAATAAATTTTTCGTAACTTCCCACGAACACTTAATTTCGCATCATTATCTGCATTCTCACAAAAGTTATCTTTATTATGCAAAGTGACAAAAAACTTCATAGGTCGTTGAACTCGCGATACAACCGGCATTCCTCGTTACGTTTCCTTTGTTCGTTGATAACTGATTCCTTATCTGCGTGGAACGCTGTTACGATTGATAAATGCAGTTCTGCATTTGCTGTTTGTTTTTGCTCGATTACCCAATGTTTCAAGTCTGCACGTAAAGTACTTTTAAATCCAAATAAAGTGTTATTTCTGGTGTACAATAAAGAGTCATTGTATTGTATTGTATTGTATCGCATTTTAACTCTTGTCTGTCTTGGCTGTGTGGGTCCAATTAGCCTGACTAAAAGACATTTCTTTCCAAAAATTAGTTAAGAAAAATTGGGGTTTAAAAGTGGGCCCCTGTAGTATACCCACCCGGTTGATGAGACTGAGACTTAAGCTGAATTCCTTACTTTAAAAGAGGAGACCTATGCCCAAAAGTATAAGGCATACAAAGGTTTTCAAATTACCCTCTTACGCATTATCTTGAGTTACAAAAGCCACAAATTATCCGGCTATTAGTGGATCAAACCACCCGTAACCCCGTTATAGGTCCTAACAGAGCCAAGAATGACTCGGCTAACTGTAGGGTCTGACATGAAACAAGCATACACAATGGACGACAAGATGGAGATGGGCGTCTTGGTGAATACAATTAATCAACCGCGTAAAAGGAATCAAACGCATAATAGTGCAAGCGTGGATGCAAATGATAAAGAAAAGACAGCCTGAAAATAGCGTGAAAAATAAAAACCAAGTTACTATAATTTTCAATTTTGAGTTTGGTTTGGTCTTGGACCTCTTGAGCTAAAAGTTGAAAACTAGGCGTTCAAAGAACTTGAACAGCATTTGAGTAAGACAGCTATGAATGATTTAATGCAGGAAGTGTTCAGCGGAATAGATCGTGCGTGAAAACAATTTCGTCGACAAACAAAGTGTGTTTGTAACGTCAATGACAAAATTAAGCTGTTCATCATACGCCATGATCACGCGACCACATCGGCGTGAACGATCAACACTTGCTTGCGTGAGCGCATTGGATAGTGAAGAGATGGGTAGCATGTTTTTCAATCGATGGTAGATATATTAATATCACCAATTGTGATAGTGGCAGTGCTATAAAAATCCATACAAATCTTAGAAAACGTTTTATGGATGAAATTCGGAGATTAGAATTTGTAGATAGAACATTATAACGACTATTATGAGTTCAAGTTTATCGATATCTTCGGTAGTATTCAGCGATCATCTGGTTTATCGATTCTGGGAAGTCGATAGTCGATTATTTGATGGCATATCGATTGATATCGATAGTTTTGTCACCAATCAATGCTGTCGTTGCGTCACGTATGCATTTGTCGTTCATTCGCCTCACTGCATACTGATTTGATCTATCTCACGTTCGTGCTCTATGAATCTATGATTGATTGGTGCAGTGTTGTTTTGCATATTCACTTTCTCATTGTATTCACTGTCAATTACTACTACGGCGTTAGCATTTAGTTTACAGTTTGATTAGGTTATTTTACCAGTTTCATGAATTATGTCATCTGTGAAATCATACCATTAATACCTTCATACATATATAATATTAAACGAGGGCGACTGTGACAGAAACCTAAGAACATTAAATATGTCGTTATGGATTAAGATAACTGTTTCAATCAACTGTTTGTCTGCCCATCTTTAAAACTAGTAAGTATTTCCTGTGACAACAGCAGACAATGTTGGCCATGAGCTAGCATTTTTAGCTGTTATAATATGTACGTAGACGACGTTGTGCCCCACATCTCCCAACAATATACAAATCAGACCACTTGCGTAACCAGGGCTCGTCCTTTACAGCATATTAGTGTGACATGACAGAGGTCATTGGAAGCTTTAACTAAAACTAAAGATAGTTAGGAATCATTGCTAAATGCATTGTATGCATTGTACAGAAAATTGTAATAATCAGGCTGGCAAGCGCCTTAAGATTATGCGAGATTTGTCATTGCATTTTTTTTTTCAAAATATACCTATTCTACTTCTGTACATTTTATTAGAATTAGATTATAATGACAACTTTTAGATGGAGGTATTTGCCCTTATCTGCAAAAAGCTGCTATATAGCTTTGCCTGCTAGAGTAGAGTAGCCAGAATGGCCGAAGCCAATTGAGCAAGGGCCTTCTATTTGCTCTTATTGATACGCAGATTTTGGTCCCCACGAAACTGAATCTGTACATCGTTTTGAATAGCAAATGTTTCAGAACAAGACAAGACAAATCAAAATTCCTTCTTTTACGTTTTGTGCATCATAGACCGGATAGCAGTTGTCTTTATCATATCAATTTATCTTATTTGAGTCGTTTTTTACAAACTAACCATAAAATTAAATAAGCAGTATCGTTTTCATCTTGACCTAAGTCCGACATATTATCATGCGTATCGTATTCGTATATTTTAAACCTGCTAACCAAAATCGATAAGCGACGTGTTTTGTCGAAGAATTACAAGGCGTCGTATTTACGAATTTTATTACCATTTATTATGAAATCAAATATTTGTAAGGCGTCTATTGGATTCGTTTAAGCCGCTTGACCTACAGTTAAGTCAATATAAACTGAGGTTAATATTAACTGACGACCTTGCGTGGGTGATGAATATAAAAAATACTAGCTAGGTATTTATATGTGATGGTTACACGACCTATGAATGTAGGTAATAAAACGTAATGATTAAATTACGACATCCTATTTTATCGATCTTTTAGATTTGTAGTGATATTTTCACAAGTTTTATCTAACTTTCAATATTTATTTGTTAAGCTCAAAGCAATTTAACTTTCATATTCTTTTGAACGTATAAACTTGAAGTTTCGGTTTGAAGTTTGAATGCAAATGCACAAAACTTCTATTGAAACTTATTCTATTTCGAATTGATACTCTTACCACGTAAGTACTCGTACTTTGATATGGTTACAAACATTATCGTTAACAAGCTACATATTAGAAGAGAAACAACGCCAAACGTCTGTCTATCAGACCTCAAATACTGATGCTTCTAGATTGATTATGAAATATAGCACTAGAATACAAACGAATCATCAAGATCTAACTCTTGGCAAACAGTACTTTATTAGCTTTAACAGTAGCATCAGTTGATTGTCTCAAGTAGGTCCTATATTTTAGAGTGTGGTAATGTATGTAATGTACTCAGGCTTGTACAAAGACTTGTGGGCGTAAGTCCTATGGTCGAATTGGGCGCGCCAAAGGCCGTATGTTAATGCGTTCATGCAATGAAGATTGGCATGAACACATTGAAATTATGTTATGATTATGTCACAGGATAAGACGTGATTGATTATAGTTTAACTAAACTTAGATGTTAACTGCCGCGGTGGCCTAGTGGTTTGAGCTATCGCCTCTCAAGCAGAGGTTCGTGGGTTCAAACCCCGGCCCGCACCTCTGAGTTTTTCGGAATTCATGTGCGAAATTACATTTGAAATTTATCACGAGCTTAAGGTGAAGGAAAACATCGTGAGGAGGTTTCCTGTGAAGTAATTCAATGGTATGTGTGAAGTTCCCAATCCGCACTGGGCCCGCGTGGGAACTACGTCCCAAGCCCTCTCATTCTGGTAAATAGGCTGGGATGAACTGAAATGTTTAGGACTCCGACGATAAGAAAGGCCATCATTTTAATCAATATTTTTAATACAATAATGAATAATTTATGAAAGTCTTAAATAGGTTTTAATTTGGATTTAAAAAAATTGTACATTTATGTAATGTAATCTACAGCACAATATTGATAAATATTGTTTCTTACTCACTGTTTTTGACATTTATTACTATGAGCGAGTCTTCAAAAACCTTCTATTGTAAATAGTACCGACTCGTAAGTATCTACTTAGTACTCACTACGTGCAGTGGCTAAGTGGACCGAGCCCATACAAATAGATAAAAGTGACACTTTTGCTTCAATGACTAGTTTTAATTACTCAATCTCAACCATACAATATATCAAAGATATGCAAATACAGCTGGCATTTAAAAAATTACCTAAGTACATTTGCTGCTAATCGGCTTGGCTTATGAACTGAAACTCGTTATATTAAAAGTGGATTTGTGGGTCTTAATTTGGATTACAAATTGCAAAACGCGGAGTACCTAGTCCTTATTATTTCAATTTTTCAATAATTATTTGCGGAATTGCAATTTGTATCAATGACCAATTTTTTCACATTTGTAGTTAATTGGTAGGTATTACATTGCATACATACATATATACATTGGTAATTGAGGTTATTAATTCCATAAGAATACGTACTTACTGTTTAACATTAATTAATTTGTAAATAATGTAGCTCTTAAACGGGTGGACCGAATTTGAATGCGTTTTTTTTTAAATTTGAAATCAGGTTTTCTAGCGATGGTTCTTAGATATGTTTCACCAGAATAGACGACTGGACGACTTAGACGACCGGATGGCCAAGTGGTTGGAGAACCTGACTACGAAGCTTGAGGTCCCGGGTGCGATTCCCGGCCGGGGCAGATATTTGTGTAAATAACACGAATGTTTGCTCTCGGGTCTTGGATGTTTAATTATCTATTTATGTATTATTATCTATAAGTATAAGTATGTTTATCCGTTGCCTATTAGTATCCATTGTGACAAGCTTTGCTTAGTTTGGGACTAGGTCAATTGGACTGGTGTCAAGTGTCCCATGATATTTAATTTATTTTTATTTATTTATTTATAGAATCAGTTTAGCCGTTATTGAGATATTGAACTTTGAAGTGACAAAGTCGGGGGTTTGCCAACTTTTTTCTTAAGTAAAATTTCTAATTACTAAGTATAAGTACATACATATAGTTGTATCACTTTAATAAAATATATTTTCATTTTTTTTCAGGTAAGTAACCACATTCAGCGAGGATTTACGTATTTTCGTAGTGACGTAAGTCTTTAAGGTACTTATTCACTATAGATTAGACTTCACAATCCAGGTTTTAATCCAATCTGATTTGAATCGTGTGAATAACAATTCGATAGTAATTTTGTTTACGATTACAAAACATCTTCCAGATTGGCCAGAATGGCCAGTCACACTAACAAGTAAAAAATTCTTTCGCCGCTCAGACAAACAAACAGGTATCTTAAAACACCTTTCGATTTATGTTCGAAACATTTCAATGGCTGTCAAACGTCTTCGTTCGATGAAGAGGTGTTTTTTCGTTCAACCTCTGCTTCAAAATAAACTCAATTTGATTTCTCCCGCATCATCCAATTAAACGTGATATAAGGACGGTGTAGTTTAATTAAACGGACAAAAATAAAGTGAAGAATCTCAAGTCATTAATCAGGTGTTAAGCGTTCATTGTAATCCGATGGTAAAGCTTTCTTATAAATTAATAATTATTAGCAAGATAAAATATACTTATAGGGATTATTTACGTAAACCTTAAAAACACTGGCTGCTAGTCTTGGTTGTTTTTTATCTCTATAGTTATTTTGAATTGTTTACGTTATGCATTACAAGGGCTATAAATGTTTCAAATGTTGTGGTTCATGTTGGTAGTGATCGATAAAATTATATTCAAAAACTCAAATTCCATAAACTGCCCCTGACATTAACTGTTTACACACCTTTTCATAAAGATATGGGATACGCCTCTAATTTTTCAACTTTTTATGAAGGAAGTGGGCAATAAGGTTACTCTACCTGACGCCCGGCTCTATGGTATGGCACCTGCTTTCTACAAAAAATATACAAACACTGGTCTATTTTTGGGACCGTACACACACAAGTGAACTGAGGCGGTTGGGGTGTTACGTGAAATATTACTTTAAATGTCACGTTTTTGTAACCGTTAAAATTCTATCTCAACTTTTTTTTATTTGGAATAGTTCCGCATTCGGTATCCAATTAGAAATAGTCAAATTCATTACTACAAATAATCCTAAATCTTCGAAAGCGGCATTCAAATGTTAGTAAATGCCAACTTCAAGAGATTATGGCATTTCTATTCGCGGCGGCCCCATTCACACTGGCCGGTTAGTGACATCGCCCGGCGAAATTAAAAACAAAAACATAAGCGCGGGACTGATATAAAATTCTAAATTTAAATCTCCCCCGGCTTCGGTCTTTATGTCATTGCTTTACCATTTCTATTATGCCAGTGTGCTATTTGGCAGATTGCATGAACTACATTTTAAGAATACAAGATTTAATTTTGTTGACTTTGGTCGTGTTCACAGTCTCTACTGAAGAGGACGATAGTTAAAACGGTTTTGGAGCAATCTAACTGCGTAATGGGAATAATACTCCGATCTTGATAATAGATCGTGTAATTAAGATAATCCCAGCCGGGGTCGGCGTTATTGACCGTTAGCCATTCATGTAAGCTAAAGAACGAGATTGAGGAACGCTTCGGTAACTTTTGTATTGGATGGACAATAAAACGTTTGAAAAAGATTTAATTGGCTTCACACTTTGTTCTGTCGGTAATTGCTCAACACTACCTTTTCTGGGCTAGTGTACTGGCCACAACAAACACTGTTTGTTTTTTTTTTAAACTAAAATGTGCTTGTAAGTGACAAGAGGGCCTAATGCGTAAAGTTTCTGGCACTCGTGATCGCAATCAAATGACAGTTTTTGTATGCGAAATCTGTCATTTGATTGCGATCGCAAGCGTCAGAAACGTTAAGCAATACGGCCTCAGTACGTGTAGCAGTGACTTCACAAAGTTGCAATCAGTATGTTTTGCCTTTATAAGGTTTTGTGCCAATATGGCGCCGATATGTCGGGGTTAGTGGGGTAAACCGCAGTGACGCGCCCGATCGATGTCAGCGTACTTGCGTTGTTTCAAGTACATCCAAAGTTCATCTATATTTAATAAAAGATGAGCTATAAAGTTACTGGGACTTTAAGGGGCTGTTTCACCATCCATTGATTAGTGTTAACTGGCGGTTAGGTGTGATACCGTCTCTATTTGTTTTGTTCGATTAGGCGGAGACGGCATCACATTTAACCGTCGGTTAACGCTTTTCAATGGATGGTGAAACAGCCCCTTAAATTTCCTATTAGCCATTTCATTGAACAATAGATTAAATAAAACACACACGAGTAAATAACGGCTGGAATATTCGACGACGAGTCCTGTCAATCTGTTTGTTAATATTTTCTGAGATTACTCGTACACTGCGATAAGTTATCTTGAGCGGTAAATAAATTGCTTATCTGCCAGGTCATTTCATTAAACCTACTTGGAATGCTTACAGCTTGCATTTACCATCTAATACAATGTAAGTATACCTACGACTACGACAACATGTACAGTTCATCCAGCAGTAAATAACTGTTCAACATTATAATTATTCTCTAACCTGCATCATGATAATCAAGTGCAGTGAAATTCTTGAACTACTTATCTTTGTGAACTTAACCTCGTTACTTTATCTCATGACACGTACACGGTTAAGTTGTTTTTGCAACGAAAAATAAATCTCACGGAAAGTTTACAGTCAAAATTATTTTCATCAAAAATTTAAGAATCGTATGAAAATGTTTAAGCAGAAAGACAAAATCGTGTTATAGAAAAACTGAAGCAGTAGGTACACATAAGGTAGGTACACCAATATCTGACACAAAAAGCGTGCATAAATATCTGATACGACTCTATTTCTAGGGCCGGAAGGACGTGTCTGATATTTTTGCACGCTCCGCTGTGGCAGATATTAATGCTGGTGACTGTACAAATGTTCCTAACTGATTCTTTAAGTTTTTTTAGGACGTTTTGGCACCCAAATACGCATTTTATAAATTATCCCATACTCTTCCCAGGGTCTCAAACTATTTCTATATCAAATTTCATCTAAATTGGTTCAGTTGTTTAAGCGTGAAGAGGCATAATTTAGCAGACAGACAAATAGAGGCAGGTTCGCATTTATAATATTAAGATAAGGTTTCTCCCTAAAAACCTATAATTTAAATTTATCGAAACAATTATTCGATCAAAGAGCACGTTAACATCCGCTCAGTATATTTGAGGAGACTTTTGCATGCTAGTTATATGTCATTAACACACGGTGTTAATTAATGACTGCACAAAAAGTGATACCTTTTCAGTTAAACAACATAATAATTATGGATGTCTTCGTGTAAAATGAGAAGGCCAGTTCTAAGGAAAGCGAGCTACCTAGAATTGTCCTTAGCGACGGCGGTTATTTATATTAAATACCCCCGATACCTACTCCACGTGTAGAGTCTGGTAATATTATTAATTATAGCAATAATATTTAGATTTACCTACCTGTGTTCATAAAATACAGCAGCGTTTTTAATAATAATAAAACGAACGAACAAAATAAGTATAATTAAAAAAACTAAAACACACTTTCATGATAACTGACTATAAGTACTCCATCATCAAACTATGGAAACCAACTTTAGCCAAAATAAATACACTCTAAAAGACTATTCTAACAAGCCCAAACACGGCTAGGTAACGTAGGTCTGTCTCGGAGTTTCAGTGCTTAGCTTCAGTTTCCATAATCAAATCAGCTCGATGACCATAACTAATAATAATTGCCAAGTTTTATGTCAATACAATCATAAAAAGTGGGCGAAAATCAAGTTCAACGACTTCGTTACGAAAGTATATAAATTGTAGGTAGGTACATGCATATTAGGTAAGAACATAGTTACTGTTGCACAGTGACAGTTTTTACGATCAAACTCCAGCAGGCGCGGCTCACTCCGCGGTTCTATTATCCGCTACAAGTAGATGTCTGGGGCCCCCTAGAGTGTGCTATTCCATTACACGTGCTGGGTGCGAGTGAATACGAGTTATGCGATGGACAGAGAGGCACGATTCTTATGTCTAAACGTCACTTGTACGGCAGTGAGGCTTCTGTACTTTACTTATTCTGTGGCTCCAGTTAGGGTTCCGTAGCCAGATAGCTAAGACACTCACTTCTTACACAAATCAAATCGGTCCAGCTTCTCGAGTAATCGGGAACACGTAAAAATTACGACGAACAAAAATTTTAACAAAAAATGGAACCGACTTTAAAAATCTTGAAAATAATTTTCTACTAGTTTGAAGTCGGTGCCTCAGCACGAACCAGCATTAGTGGAACTATAATCGTCTACCTCATCTACAAACTATATTATGATATTGGGCTTCAATTACTCCTGCAAACTTGGTGTCAATGTAACTACCTCGGAAGTATGTCCTTTAGAACAAAAAAAGAATTCTGAAATTCGGTCCACAATTGGTGGTTATCGAATAACAAAAAAAAATAAAGAATTGAGAACCTGCTCCTTTTTTGAAGTCGGTTGAAAAGTTTACAAGCAAAAGAGTGTATGGTATCTCCATCTGTTTTTTCTTTTTTTATTCTCCTTTTATATTGTACTTTCTTCGTCATACCTTCATATCAAATCCATGCTATTTCAAAAAATATAAAATAAATCTCCTTGGAATAGGAATTTCAGCAACGCAAAGAACAAGAAAACTTTTGCTTACCACACATCACCTTTTAAGGACAGTGGAGGTCACGCTAGCTCATTTGGTTACAACCCACTCGAGACTTGTTCGATAGCTTGAGATAGCCGTTGAGGTAAACAGAACACGTAAGCACCTATTCAACTAGGAATACAAAGAAAAATGCATGTTGATATATAAAGATACGAGTATACCCATGTTTGAGTATGCCTGGAACTGTTGGAAAGGTTAGCTATTAAAACAAGATAGGTATACATAAATAATGCAAAGTTTATGTTTATTCTCTTGTCATGTTATATATTTTAGTAGACTGTCCTTTTATGGTAACTAGATATTATGGTCGAGATCTTATACTTTTGAGTAAAAATTTATCAAAAATATGTAAAAGGGCCAATCAAGTTTTTTACCCACACTAATCTGTCCGCGATATTTTTCAAACAATTGCAGATTTTTGTAAGAAAAATCTTTTTCTGTAATTTAATACATGGTGTACATGAATACATGCCATCCTACGTAAGTCTAACCTACCGTGAAATATTTTGTTGGAAGTACGATTTTTTGGTAACGCCAGAGACAATTTTGGTATCGCAGGAGACGCCCAAAGTGTGGGTAAAATAGTTGATTGGCCCAAAAACGACTCTATTGTTAACGGCGTAAAAATATAAGAACTCTTCTGTACCAGAATGTTTGTCACAAAAGTGGTCACAAAGATATAACCTCCTGCCTACCAAAGGCACTTTATTGGAATATATTTTTGAAACTTTCAAATTATATTGCTTAGAGCTTAAGATGTTCAGGAAAAATAGAGGAAAAAATCTCCGGATTTTCCTACTAGTTTTTCACTATGTACTTTACAAAGGCCATCAGTGTCCAATTATAATAATTTCTTTTCTTATGTCCTTCCCGAAGGAAGGATGTAGGCACGAGGATAAGTAAACAAAATATGGTAAGTAATAAAAATGACATTCGTTCTTTTCATAACACATAAATCTTACCCTGAGTAAGATTTGTAATCTGTAGCATTCTAGGCGCTTTGGTGTTGTACTGCAGGGCTACGAGTACGAAACTCGAAACTCGAAGTTCGAATCCGTCGTCCCTCTCGCTCTCGTATTAAATAGTATAGGTATGTAAGTGTCAGAGGGACCGCACGGTACGAACTTCGAGTTTCGAGTTTCGCAGTAGCCCTGCTGTAAGCCTAAAATGTAAACTGTTATAAATAAATCGGACATGTAACCTGATGAAAGGCAAGATGCATAGGTACTACATGCAAGCCTGCATGAAGATAATTCTTCTTCTTTTTCTTGGTGAAGTAATTTAGATCTTGTTACTTTGTTTATTATGCAGAATAAGCTTTCTGTTTCTTTCTTCTATTTTCCTTAATTATTTATCAAACAATACAAAAAAAACAAAAATTCGATACTTTGAACATGAAATTACTGTGAGACTCACTCATACTCGAATTTAATGAAAAACCTGACAAGTTGATGCTTTTGTTATTTACTACAATTTTTTGCGACAGTAAATCGGATCACATTAATTGCATTTCATTGAGGCAATAATCAATGATCAGAACGAATTGCGTTAAGTACTTATTCAAATGAAAGGTTCATTTGTTTTCATTTCTCAAATATCATCTAAACAATAATTGCACGACTACTAAACTTGACCCACTAAACCCCAACTAACTACATCAATTTCGACGACATTAGGGTATCTACTGACCACGTTCAATCAATATTCATAAACGTAACGAATTCTTAAAACCTCGATAAGATGACTTGTGAAAAATTCAATTGTAGCAAACTACCCATAATTGAAGGCAATTTTTAATAGTCAATTTATGCTAGATTTCACGAATGTAGTTCCACTCTACCTACATGAACATTGATTACGTATTTTATCGCTCGAGTAAAGAGCAATACTCGTATTCATGGTTTTATGAAAACTTGTGTTGGTGTACCTATCACTAACCTATTTCAGTCATGTTATGTGTGAAGTTAGTTAACTATAGTGATAGAAACTTATATACCTACATCTGGAATGTGTCGTTTCATACAAACTATATCCGAAGTATATTTTAAAACATATGAATATCTTATAATCTGACAATGCTATGTAACGAGTTCTATCTGTCTCTGTGTATGCTTACATTAAAAATACTGAATCTTTTTTCACACTTTAACTTGGAAGCCGAATAAAAGCTTGCTAAACATCGGACTGCTTGATTCCAAAATCAAATAAGTAACGGTCCCGCTCCGTATCAAGCGAAGAATCGGTTTGGGCCACTGGCACAAATCCACATTTGGATTATCTACACTCTACATATTCTTTGATTGACGCAACTACGCAAGCCGAATCTGGCCAGTAACATTTCAAATTAAGTTCTGTCAAAAAATATGTAACTTAATGATGATTAAGTAGTTTATCAGAAAAAACGTAGTCACCTTCTAGAACCTGCCTGAATGGCTAAAACTGTATATTTTTTTACGCAATTGCTAGCAGAGCAATACTACATTGAATTCTGATATTTTCGTCATTTAAAAAAATAGCAATGATAGGTAGTATGAGCGTACAGTCAAGTATAAAATATCAGTCAAAAATATACATAATTCTTTAAATTTCCAAAGCTCACTCACATTTGCGGTTTGCACATGCCTGTAACCGGTTTCAAATCTCGATAAGGGCCGCATGCAACCTTAATTGCCTGCCAAAAAACCTGCCTGGCAGCTTTCTTCGATGCGCTACACGCCATTTTGGAAATACGTATGTATTTTATTCTTTCGTTGAGTATCTTTATGTATTTTATTCTTTCGTATTTTTATTGTTTTACGTTTTAATTGACGATTAAATTCAATACCAATTCCATCACATAGATTTTGTGCGCCTATTGCTTACATTGTAATTTTTTCTCTATGTATCCTGTTTTCTGTATCGCTTACTATTTCTGGTGTATAATAAAGAGTCATTGTATTGTATTGTATTGTAGTGTTTCCACCAATAATGTGCGAATATGTGTTGCGAGGAATATGTTTTTCATTAACAATAGAAACGCTTTTGTTACCCATCCTCGCTCCGCTCAGCTGTTTCCACCAGAGACATGCTGTGCGAGGATGTGTAAATGAAGGGTTTCTATTGGTGCTTTAGTCATATAAATATAATGTAAGTAGATCTGTGCTGTGTCATTTAGACCCCAAATTTCAAAAAAGAAACAGCCATTCTTTGCCACAAAAACAAAGTGGACAGTCTATAGGTAGGTAGGTAAAGATTGCATCCACATGACATAAACGGAGTGGGAGTTGTCAACCAACAAGTTCGCATCTTCGAGCTTCGCTATCATGCCATATGGCCCGTGACGCAACAAACCAATCTGCTGTTATTCTAATTGACATTTCGGCACAACATGACACTACCATAATAAGGTTTACCAACACTACCATACAAAAGTTACTGTAGCATTCAAAATGACTGAGTATTTGACTTTGCACCTAAAGTATCTTTGTCAGTAAGTCGCTTTTAAGCTTTCTATGAGATTAACATCATACTGAAGAGAACTTTGAAACTAAGTTTTTTTTTAATTCTTACATTTGAGAAAAATACTTAGACAGGCTCACAGCTGTATGGCCCGGCCTCTACCACTTGACTTGACGTTAATCTTGGTCTCATTGTAAAACGCCCTTATTTTTTATGTACCTAAGTCTTGAGAAGCTGTAGCGTCTGGCAATAACGACTTATTTAAAAATAGAACGTTATTTTTTTGCAAATTTACTCCCAAAGTTTGCATAGGCGGTCGTTTAAAAAGCATCGAGCCTGAAAAAGACTCGAGACAGTTAACACATATAACACGTTAATAAAAATGTAAGCCAAGTCAGTAATCTCTCCGACAAGTTCTGTCCTAAAGTACGCCCAGAACGAGATCACTCGACAAGTAAAAGTGACTTGCACAATAGCCCGAGTAGGTTACATGACGACCACGACGAGAAAACTAACAAGGCACGAAAGGTCAGCTGCTGATTAAAGGTTATTTGATGCCAGTGCCTTTATTATATAGAGAAAATCACGTAATTAAATGAAGAAAAAGGCTGAAAACGATGAGGGTACTAAGTTGAAAGGATAATGAAATAGTGTTTTACGTAGACGCCCGAGTATGATGCCTTATTGTTTGTTATTGTGTACTTGGAATCACATCGTTTACACCACTTCTTTCTGTCATGTGCTATAAGTCGAAGGTGAATGCGATCAAACTTCAGCACGTTAGACAATGCCTCTGGTCATTGTCCAGTCTACTGTCCCAGTAGTTGCCACCTTTACAAGTAACGAGTACCTAATAGTCGATCAAAATTTAATACCTATAGAATTTTTTGCCGCACATTTGTACGGATCCCTATCCTGCACATGGCCCGATACGCACTTGACTTAGTTTTAGGTATACGCATATACTGAAGCCGACAAACGAGAATGCAGTTCTCCTGATGTTTTGTTAAATGTACATCAAAATACACTTTAACCGGTACACTTTAAAGCCATTGTTCTAAACAGAAAATATCTCGGAACGCACCTGGGAATAGGAATTCTAATGCAAATAGACACAGCTATTATGTAACACTTCAAGCTATTCAAAAAAGATGGAATTCTAGTTGGCGAGTTTTGAAATTGAGTATTTTTAAACGCGAGGATAAGTATTTAAATCTGAAACAAACGCTACTAATTAGTATACGAGCACTGTTAAAAGCAAAGCCAGTGATAAACAATGACAAGTTGCATTGGAAACTGTCATGCATATGCATGAAGATGCAATCTTTGTACCTCACCAATATAAAGCGGCACATTCCTCAATTGAGGGCCGCGACATCTCGAATTAGCGACAATTTGAGTCTCCGGCTGACTCACGCACTCGACGCTCGATAAGGTGTTTTAGAACACGTATAACGCTTTTTTACGACTACCACACAGCCCCAAATTCATCAATTAAATAATTATAGACGCATTGACCGACCGATCAAATTGTTACATAGTTATTGTAATCCTAATTTTATTGATTTCAATGGGTGGGCCTTTTAAATTGAAATTAACGAGGAAGAAACTTCAACGTACTTATATTTTATGACTGCCTTAAAGCTGGAAGAGATAGTGTACGAAGGTCAAGTTTTCGTTGCATGTGAAAGTATTTCAAACGGCTTTCCTATGATAGTTAGTTGTATAACGGAGTTTATGGAGAGCGTTTGGAACTGTATGAATTTAAATCAATATCTCCAAGAACAATATATCTCATTGACTACCTACGTGATAGATGCCGGTGTTAAATTTATGAGCTGCTCTGGCTGCTCTTCTGACAAAACACAATCGTAATAAACTAGAAGCGTACCTACATAACTACCTATGTAGTGTTTTTTGT
Organism: Choristoneura fumiferana; assembly: GCF_025370935.1. Taxonomy (NCBI): domain Eukaryota; kingdom Metazoa; phylum Arthropoda; class Insecta; order Lepidoptera; family Tortricidae; genus Choristoneura; species Choristoneura fumiferana. The sequence goes on from NC_133478.1 coordinate 13,233,640, forward strand.
CACATTTGCGTGTGGTTTTAGCTAGCAGTAGCACACATGACGGTGGAATCATTCTGCACTTCCACTATACGTAGACGTAGATATATAGTTAAGTACATGTTTAGTATCAGTTTTGTAACTAAGGGACCCCATACATCCCTGTATTATTATTGTTCTTTTCGTGTTTTTTTTTTAATTTTATACTGTAGTTTGAAGTATTTTATTTGTAATTATTTTATTTTGAAAAATTGATTTTCTGCCAAGTCTCTTGCGGCGCATTCTTCTTGGCAATGATGGTCTTTCCGAAAGCGCTGGTAGTTTAAAAAATTTACGTGTAAAAGTGCTCATTGCGGCCTATTTACTGTTTTTTTTTATATTGGGAATCAACCGAAGACAATATCCCGCTGGATAAATATGTTTAATATTTTATGCAAGAGTCAAGCTAAATGTCAACTCTCTGAAAATCAATGTCTAGAAGTTCTAGAACTTAATGGGTTTAATCAATATCGTGGCCATAAGAGGAACCTCTACTTTTGAACTTAGTAATTCATGGATGGTCCATCGCTTTTGCTCTATCTTACTATTTAGATGAATGGTGCTAATTTTAGCAACTTAGAAACCGTGACGAATTTCTCACTCATGAACGAAAAATATGCCTCACATCGTTGTAAAACCAAACAACTAACTATTCCTGTAAAGAGCCCCATAAAACAGCGTACCGCGCACGCGCAGCTAAAAGACTCTGAAACGGGAGCGCGCGTCATCGACCTTGCGGCGGATTGGACGACGGACGCAATTGAATCTTCCCAGCTTAATGTGGGATTACTCACGAAAGGAAGGTCATTGCGATAACATAACAGTCCTTTATCTTGTTGGACATGACAACCCTGTCTATGTGAGTCTACCTAGAATCCCTGCTATCATTGCATTCCGATCATGTCTTTTCAACTTCCGACTCAAAATGGATGTGGTTCATAAACGGATATATGCCAATACGATGCGTTTTTTTAAATCATCTTTCAACTTTTCTTAATTAGAAATCGCTCAACACACATCACGAAGTTACATTTAAGGATTTTATCCTAGCCCCAACCATATTTCTTGGTCGTTTTGTTGTGCTCTCAACTCAGTAGCAACTGAAAAAACATTTTGTTTTGAATAGTGGTCATACAGTTGGTGAATATATCAGCACATTAGCTTGGTTATTCTCATTGAAACTGGGCACTTGGGGAGTCCCTAAATAGCAGTAGAACACCTTGGCCTACCTGCTTGTTTAGTTAAACGCATGTGGGTTATGAGCAACGTTACGATTATTCAAAACACGCACAAAAAACTTTACTTTCTTTTCTCAATACTTTCATATGTGCCTTTAATAATTTTATTTATCTTATTTATTTCGTCTCTTTCGTGAAAAAGGATGAAACGTCACCACAAACTTTGTTAAAAATATGAAGATTTGTATCTTCGAGAACCAAAATAGAACACAGGATAAAACCGGTTGGCTAAGATTTTTAAACAGAAATAAATCCTTCTCCCGTTGAACGCAAGAAATTCCTGACTTGATAAATTGGGTCAACTCTAGATAATCTTCACGTTGGTTGGACTTAATAAAAATAAAATGTGACTTTCAAACCGATATAATGGACGTTAGCGGCACATTTATTACGTGATTAAATCTCGGGACTTCATAGACGAACGCTGAGCTGTTGATAAAGTGTCTTAGGAGTTATGGGCGCTTTTCAGTCAGTTATTGTATTCGAATTCGTTTGTAATGTTGGCAATAGCTTATGTTTGACACTGATATATGAAAGGAAACTGGTTTCCCGCTTTCGAGCCTTTAATTATTTGTCTTGAACAAAAGGCAGTAGTAAATTTATGCCCAGAAATAGCGACATCTCTAAATGCAACACAACTCTCTTAAGAATGTTTTTCTTCAACTGGATTCTAATAGGGTATGTTTTGTTTCATCTAAATCTTAATTTTGTTTATTTTTGTTTTCAGAATGTGGTGGACGATCACAGGCAACTTCGGTAACATCTTGCCGATAGACTGGACCAAGTCGTTCTCGAGGAAGATGCATATTCCCACATTAAATTTAAGTGACAAAAAGGTAACTGCTAAGTACTCATTATTAAACATCTGTTACATTTTATATGTTATACTACTCAATTATGCTTGCTGTTTTTGCTATTTGTCTCTGGTGGCGAGATGATTCATTCTTAATTGGCCACATACTGCGCAAATGGCCTGTTTCGTCACGGCTTCATTTATCCTGCGTGAACCATATATGAATCTGAATAAACGTCCAAGTTATCGCCTCAGGCCCTCTCATCGTAACACTCGAGGTACCTAACTAGGCAATATAGAATCCTACCGCGTGTCTCTTTCTTATACTGTTAGCATGAATGAGACAACAAGATTGTATGATTTTACTGGGTCTGGCCGCACAAAAGACGTGCGGCTTTTTTGAACCCTTTTGTTTTGTTCTTTTTGTAATGTAACATTATACGGCGTCTGCTCGTATGCAATGTTAAATGCGCGGTGTCCGGTGTTTCTCATTGTTCGGTGGGAAAATGAAATATGAAGTAAATTTGTCACACGAGATTTAAAAAGGAAAGAATCAAGAGTCTACATACTACCGTAAAAAATCTCATGTTAGGGTACACAACAGAGTGCTGATCATTGCCCCAGTAGTTTCATCTTTAATTTTATGTCAACTGCAATAGACGTGACAGTAGGGTGTTGTCTTATTAGACATTGCAAACACAGGACATTCTCTTCTTCTTCTTCAACCTTGATCTACCCAATGCTGAGTAAAGGTCTCTTCCATTTTACTATCCCGTCCTTCCCAGCCGCTCGCACCAAATCGTCCGTCCATCTTGCTGGCTGCCTCCCCACATTCCTGAACCCCTTTCGTGTTCTCCACTCCAACAAGACAGAACATTAACTTATCTTGATTTCAGTATCATCTAACGAGATTGCTTAGGCCGTAGTCCCACGCGGGTCCGCACAACCATTGAATTTCTTCGCATGTGTGTACGGGTTTCATCACGATGTTTTTCTTAACTGTAAAAGTCATGGTAAATTTGAAACGTAATTTCACCCATACTCAAATTCCAGAAAACCTGGGCTCGAATCTACGGGTGACACTATTTATCGGACGTACAATACCGACATGGAAATAACCGACATGATATTTTGTGTACACGCCCATAGAAACTCTTGTCAGTTTGACACCAACTTGTATGGGTGTGTACACGAAATATCGGGTCGGTATTTCCATGACGGTATTATCTGTGCCGGTAAATAGTGTCACCCGAAACTACGACCCATTGCTTAAGAGGCCATGGGCAACCACTAGGCAACCACATAGGTTCAGTATACCTAAAGGTTTGCATTAGTGATTGCCTATGTTAACCACCTGCTAAAATTTATTCCTTACTTCTCCATCTATTCCATTATAAAGCTTGCCTGCAAGAGATCGCTCTGAAGCGATAAGGCCGCCTATTGCTAAGTCTCTGTGTAATATACCTGTGTTTTCTGTACTGCTTGCTACTCGTATGTGTTGGTGTACAATAAAGAGTTATTGTATTGTATGTTTATAGGGTTCAATGACGCCGGATGACGAGATTCACAGTTCAGAAGACGAGGCAGTAGCTTCGGACCTTGATATGCACGCGCTCATTTTGGGAGGACTACACCAGGATCACGAGTGCCCTGTGAAGACTGCTGACGAGGTAAACATCAAAAATAATGGCCCCTTTTCCAAAGCCGTTTTACTTTTAGAGTTTAGATGTATGCCTGTGTAAAATACGTCCCATGATCTGTTTGATATAGGCGAAAAACTTAAGTAAATGACCTTCTGACTCTCAAATGTCAAAATGAAATATATAACGCGCTGTATCAGGATAGGCTGTATCGCGATGGGTACTGGAGCTAATTCATCCCAGCCTATATACGTCCCACTGCTGGGCACAGGCCTCCTCTCAGAATGAGAGGGCTTGGGCCGTAGTTCCCATGCAGGCCCAGTGCGGATTAGAAACTTCACACACACGATTGAAAAGCTTTGCAGGTTTCCTCGCGATCTTTTCCCTCACCGTAAAACTCGTGGTAAATTTCAAATGTAATTTCACACATGACTTTCGAAAAACTCAGAGGTGCGAGCCGGGGGTTTGAACCCACGATCCTATGTTTGATACCACTCGGCCACCAACCACCATGGCTTCTAGTCCACTCGAGCTAATTAAGAGAGCACCATAAATACGAACTTTTCGATAAAATACAATGGAAAACAATTACTTATTCACTACATTTACATCTTGCACTACATACAATTGTCATTTACTTGAGTTTCTCACCTATAGATAGATTTTAAGTGAAGTTTTTGTTTTGTTTTGTTTTTGATTTGATATGTTAAAGATAATGCAATATAAGCCCTTTAAAATAAGACTTTTGTATTATTATTACTAACAAACTATGGATCCTGGTCTGCAATAAATCATTTTTAATTTTCGAAGTATTGGCATGCCTCCCACTAGGTGGACTGACGACATCGTGAGAGTTTGGGCAACCGGTTGATGCAAGTGGCGAGTTGTCGTTCATTGTGACGTTCTAAGGGGGAGGCCTTTATTCAGCAGTGGACGTCTTTCCGGCTGATGATGATGATGATGATGAGAAGATAGATTTTAAGGCGCGTGAGCGTGACGGGGGGACTCGAGCGCGGACGGTGACTGTTTCTAGTCCAAAGTTTCAATAAAAAACGCATTCTTATAACCCCTGACCTATTAAAAGGCCACGGAGCACTCGGGGCTATAGCTATATTGGACTTTTCCATTACTCTACACAATGGAAAGGTTGAATAGGGTGTAGCGAGACAATATAGTCTCTGTATCTCAAAATCATTTATATTTATTTAAAAATGATGCTTTGATGTCCAATCCCTGTATATTGAGCTGGATTAATAAATGAATGACGCAAGCTTTCAGCCAAATGCATGACTGGTCAAGTGATTACTAATTTTATTCCTTGGTACGTGGAATGACGAAGGTTTATAAATAACGCAAAGATTGTTTCCACAAAACAAGGTCTTGACGTACAATACCTACGTTATAAATCTGTAACGCCAAATACAAAACCTACATTCCGTGTACATAAAGTGAAATGAAGAATGCTAAAAGGGTTTACATTTTATTTCAGTTTCAACTAGGATATTTCCGGGATAAAACTTATCAAAATTTAACCTAAATCGGTTCAGCAATTTAGATGTGAAGAGTTAACAGACAGACATATAGAGTTACTTTTACAATATTAGTGAGGATTACAAACCAGCTGTACTAGTAGATGTACCGTAGCTGTGTACGTCACTTCCTACAGCTTTTGAATTATGAATTGGAGGAGATGAGCGAATTCATGACCACGAATTCGTAATTACAGGTGATACAGGAGATCGACGACATGATGCAAGAGACTCCGTCATCAGAAGGCGACATATTGGAGTACAATGAAGCGCTGGAAAAGGGGAAGGAAGTGCTTAACTCGCCTTTATATGAAGACAGTAAGTATTTTACAAAATACTTAATACTTTACTTTTATTTTAGGTAGAACGGTCCAAAAATTCGTATTCCAATCCGTCTTTTCAAAATTCAAAGAAACATTGTAAAGAAGTCAATGTACTTACTTATAGGCTTATCTAACTTATTTTTGGCGTACGAAAATCTATGTGTGTGAATTGGTCTCAAACTTGGCCTGTTATTTGTATCCAAGTAATATCCTCGGCAGGTTATTTTTTAAGAACAAAAAGTTAGTGACACATTATAAACATACTGGTAACCTGGGAACCTGGGAACCTCCTTAAATGGTCGTCGGTCGCAGCGGGCCAGCTATGTATTAGTTTTTTATGTGCGCGTAATTATGGTCAGTATGATGTAACTGAAGCTTCTTGCCATTTTAGTAGCTGCGATGCTTAAAATTCCTTAGTGACAGCTAAAATAATAGCTGTATTTAACAACTTTAATCTCGTAGAATAGTACAGCCTGGTACAGGCACCAATATCTGACACAACACATCGTGTATAAATATTTGATTGTGCGACTCAATTTCTGGGGCCGGTAGAATGTGTCAGATATATTTGCACGCTTTACTTTGGCAGGTATTAATGCAGGTAACTGTGCGTACAGTATCCGACCGATATTCTGTAATAACTGCAAAAACTTTAAACATCAGTCGTGAGATCTAAATGACGATGATTTGAATTTTAATGTCATCATCATAATCTCCAGTTCTTACATAATCATAGTGACTAGATGCGTTAGGCTGTAGATATTTCCCACACGGGATTTAATGTCATTTCTAAAGAAAATAATAAAATGCTACCTAATTAATAAGTAAATATCACGGGACAATTCACACCAATTGACCTACTAGTCCCAAAGTAAATTAAAACAGACAGAACAGTTTAAAAAACTGATATCTAAAGTTATTAAAAAACTGGTCGCTACCCGAGACTCCGTCCGCGCAGATTTCATTTATCACTATTCCGCGGGAACTATGCAATTTTCCGGATAAAAACTATCCTATGTCCTTCTCCGAGACTCAAAACTATCTGTATATAGGTAGGTACCGAATTCCATTTAAATCGGTTCAGTGGGTTTATACGTGATGAAATGAAATAATAAACTAACAAGCGGACTTACAAACTTTCGCAATAAATAATATTAGTGGGATTCTTTCTCTTATGCATTCTCGTCTGATTCAGTTAAAATACCTCCCCCTTGCAATCACATTAAAAAACTGCCGTAATACAAATCGTCCAAATAGGCACAAAAACTACAAACTCCATTCTCTTTCTCTCTCCCCAGAACTCCGTCAACTTTCCCTAACCCAACTGAACGAGACATACATGGAGCTTGAAGTTCTTATTCGGGAATTCTCCGAAACCCTCATCTCTGAGCTGGCGCTGCGCGACGAGCTCGAGTACGAGAAAGAGCTGAAGAATACCTTCATCTCTCTTCTGCTCGCTGTTCAGAACAAGCGTCGGCAGTACCACACTGAGAAGAAGAAACGGGCACCACCGAGATCACCTAACTTAAGCGGTGGCTCGGAACCAAAGGTGAGAAGTAACAAATTACTTAGTTAAAGATAGGTAGGTAGGTAAAGGTAGGATACTGCGCAAGATTGATTGTGCAGTGCAAGGTCTATAATTGTTGATATATGATTTGATTATACTTTTTTTTCTTAATGTCTCTTGTATCTATTAATCCATATATCTGAATAATAGTGCGTATTTATTCATCCTAAATGGGTACTAGATACCTATCAGATTTGTTTTCAGTTTAGCCTATAATAGATAATTAGGAAGGTACTTAAGTAATAGTCAATTGAAACAGCGAGATGTATGTGGTAAGTGATACATAAGATAAAGTAAATGCTACAAAATGTAAATAATTTAATTCATATCCCTTAGGATAGTAGAGAACATCTCTCCAATCAATCTCCAAGTTAATGACCAGTTAACTCGGTTTTCTTCGATCATTCAAGAAGTGAAAAGAACTTAGAATTAACTGTTTATGTGTTTCAGTACTTGACTACGGTGATACCCTTCCATCTCGACAATGGACCCCCTGACAACCAAACACTGCAGGTTCTTATCAAGAGTAAGTTTTTATTACTATTATGAATTACTAAATGTATGATTGTTAAGGAAAGACAGAAAAATACTGTACTCGTGCAACGCTTCAGAAATACCTATGTACCACAAGCAGATATACCGATATGAGTAAAGGTTGGCATATTTTTGAGCCGATTAACTTTATTTTTTATAATGGGATCGTTATTTGATTTAAGATGATCAGTAACGCCAACTAGAGGTTAACTGTTTTTAACGTTCAAATATGTCTCTTTCGATTTGTTTCTTTTGATGAAGTAGGTGGAACCTTTATGCTATAAATGTCATGTTGTCGTCACCACGAGTCGTCACGTACTTTTGTTAAGGAAATAATTATGAAATTGATCATTAAAAAGATCCACCCTGTTATATGAATCAGTTTGTTCGACTGTACAAAAGCAAATACTCAATGTCATTGCAACTAACAAGAATCCATGTTTGTTTCAGTTTTAAAAGCGATCAACGAGAACAGCCCCACCGTGCCCACGCTCCTAACAGACTACATACTGAAGGTTCTTTGTCCGACTTAATCGCGACATCAACTCTAGTTAATTCTTCAATACATTCATAAACCAATCAAATCACTGCACCTTGATCTAATCACCAATAGGGAAGCGTGTTTTAACTTGATGCGTCACTGATGCAAGCCCTTAGCCAATCAGAATGTTGTATTTAGATTGATGATGACGTCAAATAACGGAATAAACAAAACATCCTCGTGTAAGCTATGACTTTATCGAATAAATATAGTAAATTCTAGTCTATCTTGAGGTTATTGCTCACAACTCGAACTTTTTGATTTCAAGGCTTTCAAGGATACTTACAATTGCAAGAGGAATGTCATTGCCTATTTATTTCTGTAGAACATAATTTAACCGTTGAATCTGATGTCTCATTGAGCATTTAAGCCTTGAGTCTTGACTTATTTTTATTACTTAGTTGTAAATTATAAAATGATATGTATATTAATTTATCGTTAGTATAATTATGTGTACAATGTAAGAGCGTGTTATGCAATTTAAAACAGTTGTTCACAATGCGTGGCATAAACCTGAAGTTCGAAAGAAATAATAAAAAACAATTCACTCTAACGCCATTCAGTCAAACGGATTATAATTGATAGACCGATAATATACAACTTAGTGGATTTGTCCATTCTTTAAATACTGTTAAATTGACATAACGTATATGTATGAATTGCAGAACGGTAGTGCAATGTAATTAAGACTAACAGTCCTGTTGCAGTTAAAGTTTGTTCCGTTAAAAGTGAAGTATATTTGCCATTACAGTTTCAATAAATGAAACTGCGTTTGCTAAGTAAAATTTGTAATTTTACATCAAATTTGTTTTATTGTAATAACATTATTTGCATAAATGAACTGTGATATCGTACCGTAGTTGTTTAATTAATGCTTCCTTTTAGATTTACCCATTTGTGTTATTTTTCGTAAGTGCTAGCATATAAATATTTATTTAAGACAACGTCTCGTGGTTTGCTTTGAATTTCAAAAGATGTAAATATCAAACAAAATGTACTGAAACTGGAATTGTCTTTTTTACTGAGTAGTGTGCGAGAAATTGTTCTGACTAAAATGTAGATTATACTCTAGATTTTTAATAAGTTACCCACTATGGCTAATTGGCTTTCACGAAGGAAGTAGATATTGTTTGTAAGTCATCAATTTTTCGCACGCAATCTCCTTTAGATAATAAAATTGCTAGCCGAAGCAGCTTGTAAATATTTTGATGTCAGCCTCCTTTCAATTAACTAGTTTGATATTTCAAAATGATCTTTTTTTTACAAAACATCGAATATTTTATTTCTAACATGGCAGTTTCTTCTAGAAATGTAGCTTTTGTAGAGTAGACTTGATACAATAGAAGCTATCTTTGTTTATTTTCTAATCTAGCTACTAATCTGATATAATAAATAATAGTTTAGTTGTTAAAACGTGTATAAGTTATATAATTATCTAGTCTCAACATTTCATAGTTATAGAATACTTTGTTATAAATAACATAAACTAAAAAAAGCTAATTTGTTATACTGTAATTATGTGTCAGCGAATTCACCGTAAAGTTTAATAATAATCGCCATTTTAATTGCATGATAGGTGTGTAAAGTTATTGTTGTGATTCGGAAAACGATGTCTTACTAAATTGTCTTACTTAAAGAAGGTAAAGTGTACCTATATCGCACGAGTAATAAATTATTAGACCATTCAAACTTCTATTATGTTTGCAAAGAAAATTAAAGCTTATATCGCACATATTGAATTAAATTTAAATAGAAACACCTACTGTTTGTTGTGAAAATGTATAAATGTCTATGAAACTGTAAAGTGAATCAGAGGTATGTGGTACAGTAGTACAGTTGAATGGTGACCTGCTGTAGAACTTTGTCACAGTTAACGATCATAATGTAACTAGCGCCTTTTAAAAAACTTAAATATTTAAGTACGTAGCAAAATGCAAATGATCATTATGCTTTATTTGCCTGGAATGTCATAAAGGTCCTAAAGATCCATGGCACCTGAGATCACAGGACGTACAATGCGTTAAAAGAAATGTGTTTTCACCTGCTAATGAAGTCATTATACCTAATAATTGTTGAAAAGCTCTGCAGTGGTTCACGTTTCAAAGAAAAGATGGCTAATGTAAAATATGTTTAATGCGATTCGATGTTACTACATAGTTAAGTGAAATGCACTTTGCGTCATTAGAATAAGATTGGAGTAACTTCTAATGGAACTGGCTTACGTGGTAGCCATTGTTTAAGGCTTGGTACCTGGTTGAAATAAAGGAGCTTGAATAAGAAATGTCTTTCATTAAAATAAATTCTTAAGAGTAAGTATGTATAGTAAAGATTCAGTGGCGGACTAAAGGGGCGGCAGGGGCGGTCCGCCCCGGGCCCACACCTAGGGGGGCAGGGCCGGTTTGGCATTGGCAAGCATAGAAAAAAAGTTTTTGCGTGACGGACGTCGCTTCGCTTGTAAATGTTCACGTGGTAAAATATTGATTAAAATTTGATTTTCCATTCAGTAGGTAAATATTCAAATCTGGAGGGAGCCGGCGGAAAAATGTAAAGATCGCCCCGGGCCTCAAAAAGTCTTAGTCTGCGATTGCTAAAGATTAATAAGAATATATAGTGATTAGCGTCGCTAAGAGTATCTTATTTTTGTAGAACAATGAAATCATTGTTTTTCGGTGATAATTATTTGTCTTGGAACAGTTTCTATAACTATCTACAACTACTATTTCAGTCTATGATTATACAAGTCTCACCTATACCTATGTCAAGATTCGATTTCTCTTTTTTTATTAGCCATTTTCTATGTCCTACTGCGGGGCAAAGGCCTCTACCTCGGATTCCAACTTCCCCTGTCGGCAGCTAAGTTTTGCCAGTAGTTTCGATTTCTCTTAAGCTTTTTTATATAAGTTGCTCCCATAAGTTGCCCCATAAGTTGCTTGAATTTAAATCGATTCCTTAGATATTTTCTAAACTCAAAATCAGCAAATAAAAGTAACATTTTCTTTGTACACACACACTTTATTTTTTTACACAATCTTTGTTTCACTAAAAAGACCCAAGTTCGTTGCGTTGAAAGTTCTTCAGTTCTAAAGAGGGTCTGTTCTCCTTACAACCCTAAATGCTGAAACCTGTGTCACTGAAATAAACTCATTCAGTAGCGTAGTGTAAAAAAAAACAATCCCGATCAAAAAAACGACGTAGAAGCGTGAGTTAGGCAGGTATAGGTATATTGTCTTCAGACGTAGACCTCGTAATTAGTGTAGATACATCTACAGTATCTACAGCCTCATTGCTACACTTGTCGTCACTGCCATCATGAAAACAGTTATTGAGTTAGTAACAAGCAAGCCGGTAGATAGAGATCAAGTTGTTACGGCACACGCCACTCGACACTACTTATCATAAAATTATAGATTTTGGATGATAAAGCTGTAGAAGCTGGTGACTCTGGCGAATGCCGAGGGGAAGCCAAGCTGGCAACCAGCGGCAGCCACGAACGAACTGATGCCAACCTGGAATAAGAGATAAAGAGTTAAAAGCTACACGGAAACGAACAAAGAATATCAGAGCATATTGGACACGAAGTTTTTCATTTGTCAATTAAACAATAGTAGATTGTACAACAAGAGCATAAAACAGGTAATTTTACCCGAGACGACTGGCTCGGTGGATAGACACGTCAAGGGGAAAATAGGTTTAATGCTCGAGTTTTACATTCTGCTTTTCACTTCGATGGCGAGGAAATGAAAAAGCAACAGTGAAAACAATTCTTCGTTTACTAGGTAGGTACCTTTTATTGTTCACGCATAACTATTATAAGTACGGGAATATATAGATAAAATATATTGAAATTGTTTACATTGAAGATTAACGTTATGGACAATTTTCAATAGTTATTTTAATATTACTTGGCGTAATAGTTTGACAATAAAGTATTTCAATGAACTATTTTATTTTATATTTCCGTTCATTTTTGAGGATTATGCGGTTGAGGGCACAATAGAATAAATGGCTTTGTTCGAAGGTTGGCTGTTAACGAGATCGGGACACCTCAAATAATTTCAATACTTATACCTATACCCGAATGGCTGTTTCGCACCTTATACAATTGTTCATACTTTTATACACGATGACTTCTAAGTCGTGATCATAAATTAGTATTTCATGCTCAGTTAATGCCGGGCAATATAATGGTTTCCATACATTGATTTCGTGATTATTTTTGAACAATGTATGTATGTATGTATGTATGTAAACTCTTTATTGCACATAAAAATAAAAATACAAATACAAATACACAGAGAGGAGAACAAAGGCGAGCTTAGCCCTAAAAAGGGATCTCTTCCAGCTAACCTAGTCCAATACAATGCCTAGTACAATGTATGGAAACCGCAATTTTTTTCAGATTATTTCCAAAAAATAGATCAATGCATTATATTGTCCGGCATTAACTAAACATGAAATACTAATTTATGATCACGACTTAAAAGTCGCCCTGTATATCGCAGTTTCATTTAAAACATCAGTTAATTAATACAGAAGCTAAAGATCTTACAAGAATGTTTTGTCCATTGCGAACGACGGTCAGAGGGCCACCGGAGTCCCCGCCGCAGATGCCCACGCCCCCAGCGCCGTTGGTACAGATGTTGCTGTCCAGGGCCCAGAAGCCGAAGGTGGCCTGACACTGGGCCACCGTGATCACTTGGAGGGTCACGTGACTCACCACCGTAGACGTTGTCACGCCAGTTTGTTCTGTGGAAAAAGGATGCTCAGAAAAAACGACTTGTCCTATCCTACTAATGTTAAAACGAGTTTTTTTTTTCTTCTGCTGCTTCTGGGCACAGACAAAAGTCTGATGGGTCTATTTTGCCAGCGTCAAGGTTGGTAGCTACAAGTGTTCGCGGTCAAGAAAAATAATGAGACAATTTGTGAAGATGTTTGGTCGATTGTTACTTAATCATATTATATAGAATAACCGGGTCGACGGATTTGAATAAAAACACATAGATATTTTGTAACCTGGATTAACACATAGAATCCTTTTTATCTTGGAAAATTGTATAGCTCCTACGGGATAGCGTCGAATGAATTCTTCATAGACAAAATCGCGGGCAGGAATATTTTCAGCTGCTCTCAAGATATTAGGCCTGTGACGAACACAGTATAGCTACATTACCTAATAGGGCTCCATTTGTTAACCTTCGAGTATAAAGTCGTCAAATCGTATGTTGATTAGATATCTTATGCTTGATTACAATGAATGAGCACGCTTACGTCATCTTAAAGACATCTAAATAATCTACCTTAACTCAAATCAGTTTTTATTTTCTTCAAATCACAAATCTTCATTAGCCGGAATACCACTGCTGGACTAACGGGGACTAGAGGGGGTTTAGAAGGCCACAATGAATGACAACTCGCCACTTGCATCGGTTGCCCGCTACTCTCACGCACGATGTCGTTAGTCCATCTGCCAACTTCGTCTTCCGGTTTGTGGTCACCACTCGAGGACTTTTCTCCCCCACCGGTCATACGTTCTTCAAGTGAATATCACTAAGAAACTTACGGTCGCTGGTCATTCCGTATCCAGCGGCGACACCCCATTCCCCGGCAAAGGTTTCCCACAGTTGGGTAGTGCTGGGCAGCGCAATAGGTTGGATGGCAGCTGGTGAGATGAAGATGGAGGTAAATTATGCAAAAAAGAACATGTACAATATTAGTACTAACTAAGCGTTCACGCCAATTCACGTGTTCAAAACATACTTAGTGTTTCTCATTAAGTATGTTTCGGACGTATTTATTACGAAAATTACGGATTTGCAAAAATTTTGATTTTCATAAAAATAAATAGCTATTTATGGAATACCTACAAAGTTATTTTTTAGTTGTTCTTATAAACATACGAAACCTTCGTTCCGAGAATTCAACTTGCTTTTGGCTGGTTTTTTACCTGTAAATCCTACGTTTGAGGGCAGATAGATCACAGCAACGTCATTGGCAAGGGTGGCTGCGTTCCACTGTGGGTGCAGGACGACTTGCGTCGTAGAAATTCTGGTTCCGCCAAAGAACAGCCAATGGGAGCCGAAGACCACTGTGAACTGCCAGGCCTGGTTGCGCCCGTCGAACCAGCAGTGGGCAGCGGTGACCAGACGATTGGCGCTCAGGAGGGAGGAACCACAGACGGAGTTGCCGGCTATGTTCAAAAGACTGATGATAAGGCCTGCCTAAAAATATAAAACAATAGGTAAGTACTGTAGATCTTGAAAAAAAAAACAATGTAAAAATTAACAAAATTAAACGTAAATAACCCTTGGAAACAGATTTAAAATTAACTTTTGGTACTGATTAGCGTTTGCTATTTGAAGCTAATCTAAAACGCGACTAACTATATCAAGCCAAATATAATGAAATATGTTTAGTAAGCACCTACTGCGTGTGTATAAAGATAAATGTTATTTTAAAGTTAACGATTGCTTATTAGCTGTAACTTTAACAGAATAAAAATATATAATTACCAAATGAGGGTAAGCATCGGTATTAGCAACAGCCCCACCGACGATTCGTTCATTCTGCCCCTCCTTCACACTGGCATGGTACTGCTCCTCAAAAGCCTTGATCCTGGCAGCTTGAGGGATCCCCACGGCCTCGTGATATCCCAATGAAGGATTCACCAATGCCACCGCCGACGCCACTATGGTCAAACCCACCAGCAAAACCGAACGCATTGTAGCGAATCCAGATAATTTAGCCATAATCAATCAAGCTATGATTTATATATCAACTTTATCATTATCAACCCTATCGTCATTATCAGATGAAGTTATCGTCAAATCGGCTTAGGTATATGGATGATATTCTGGATTAATTAATTATCGATAATGACAAAAAAATCGTGATTAAAAAAAAACACGTGACTTTATAGTCGCACACTTTATGTTTACTCACATAATTGTAAATAATGGATTGGATACTTTGTATCATGACGTAGAACTGTGTCTAATCTCGGGAGTCTACATGTCACTGTTATAGAATTCAGCAAATTAGCCAGATTTTTGACAAATATTCTCTTTACTGGGTGTCTGGTGAATCTGACTTTTTCTCTATGAAAGAGATGTTTTTTGTAATCTTATTTTGCCTTTTCAGTTGTAAATGGAATGTAGACATTGTTTAGATTTTAGTCCATAGCAGTTCATTACCCTAGTCTCGAAACGACAGGATCTGTACCTACCTCTTCGTTATGTACAACATAAAATCCATTAACTCGATTCGTTCTTGAATGCACTTCTAATATTTACCTCTTTAATTTTATCGAAAAGTTTATAGTTTCATGTTATTTTCCATTCGTTGATAATAATTATATGAAATGCCGTGATTGAACATAGATATGAGTCATTAGGGTATATATAATAAAAAGCTAAGATAAATTTTCAGAATTAATGGTTTTAGTAAAATAATTAAATTCTGGTTTAGTTGATTTCCTCGAAACTGAGTGGAAAAGAATTTAGTAATCCTGGCTACCATAGTTCTCACATCAGCACCTAAGAATCGGAAAAAACAAACAACAATCAGGGTAAGCAGAAGGAATATAAAAAAATAGTAGTACGAGTACATAAATAAGTACTATATTTAAAACTGAATTCGTTCTCCTCTATTAAAAAGTTCATATTCGCACTCATGTTCACATTTTACATGTTCTGTGTAATGAAGCTGTGGAAGCTGGTGACCCTGGCAAAGGCGGAAGGATGTCCAAGCTGGCAGCCGGCAGCAGCCACAAATGAGCTGATACCCACCTAGAAATTACCAAAATAAACGTATTATTACAGAAGAAAACTGATTAAGTAAATATTCGGTATCTGCAAATGCTATCGAAGACAGGACAAGTTAAAAATCAGTAGGCATCTAAGTAATATTTAA
This sequence comes from Choristoneura fumiferana, assembly GCF_025370935.1. Taxonomy (NCBI): domain Eukaryota; kingdom Metazoa; phylum Arthropoda; class Insecta; order Lepidoptera; family Tortricidae; genus Choristoneura; species Choristoneura fumiferana. Next base: position 13,249,728 of record NC_133478.1, read on the forward strand.
AGATTCTACGTGACAGTGTCTTATTGTCACTCTAGCAACCCGTAGCTACGCCCGCGTTAGAAATACCTTCACGAGAAACATATTTAGTTACAAATTTAAGAGTTTGTACAATCATGAGTAATATGTTTTAAAGCACAAGGTTTGCTCGGATAACGCCATGTATTGTTTAAAGACAAAATTAACATGTAATTTTGAAAGCCGAGTTATTTTTTATTCGACTGGATGGCATGGCAAACGAGTTGAAACGAGCAACTGGGCCTCCTGATGGAAAGAGATCACCACCGGCCATAGACACCTGCAACCCAAGGGGGATTGCAGATGCTTTGCCAACCTAGAGGCCTAAGATGGGATACCTCAAGTGCCAGTAATTTCACCGGCTCAACTCTCCACGCCGAAACACATCAGTGAAAGCACTGCTGCTTCACGACAGGATTAGTGAGCAAGATGGTGGTAGCAGTCCGGGCGTACCTTGCACAAGGTCATACCACCTGCATTCACCCGTTATTGCGAAATTGTATAAGTAACAAATATCTAACCATCCAGCTATCCTCACAAACTCTATCATTTATAATATGAATAGGATAGGTACAAAGAATCGTTTAATTATCTGAAACTAGTTAATAATAATAAAAAAGGTAAGTAAGATAAGTTCGCCTTTGTACATCTTATTATCCTGTGTTATGTTATTTTCATGTGTTTTTATGTACAATAAAGAGTTTTACAATACAATACAATACTAGTCCGTCGTATAAGTGACTTGTTCTTTCCCGGTTCTACTAATAAAATTAAGGAGAAATGCTGGTCATGACAGATTCCCTGAAGCAAGAGGTCTTAAAGTTAAGGTAATATTATTATCATCTCACCAAGATATTCTGTCCCCATCGGTTAATGTACAGAGGGCCACCAGAATCTCCACTGCAGATGCCCACACCGCCGGCGCCGTTGGTGCAGATGTTACTAGCGAGTGCCCAGCTACCGAACACTGCTTGGCACTGCGCCACCGAGATCACTTGTATGTTGACATGGCTTATAACTGAGTTAGTGGAAACACCAGTTTGAGCTACGAAGAGAAAGAAATAAAAAAAATGTTTCATCTTGATTCTAGAATCATAACTGCAAGCAGTTAATCGAACGGCATTTACGAGTATTACTAACCATCGTTGGTTTTTCCATATCCAGCTGCCACTGCCCACTCACCAACAAAAGTCTCCCACAGCTGACTAGAGCTAGGTAAAGCAATAGGTTGGATGGTATCTAAAAAAAAAACAACATTTAATAACTTACCGAAAATTAGCATCTGTGAGCAGAAAGTAAAATTACTCACTGGAATACCAAACATTTTGGGGCAAGTAGATAACAGCGACATCATTGGCCAAAGTAGCCGTATTCCACTGGGGGTGTAACACGACCTGAGAGGTGGCGATGCGAGTTCCTCCATAGAACAGCATGTTCGTGCCTAACGCTATCGTGAACTGCCACGCCTGATTCCAGCCATCGAACCAGCAATGAGCTGCTGTTACTGCTCGGTTCTGGCTGATCAGCGACGATCCACAAGCTGAGAGGCCACCACTCAACAGATTAATTAAGAGTCCACCCTGAAAAATTTGATTGTTTGGTTAAGTCCCTGTAACTTCCTCGTCAGTATCTTTTCAATTGTGTTTACCGTCCACACTTTTAAAAGCTTTACTGTAAAACCATTCTGTATGGTCAGTTTTGTTTACTTCATTATCTACCTCTATTAATGATGAATGAACCTTATGCTTACATTTCTAAAAATTGAACATTTTCTTACCAAAAAGGGATGAGCAGCGTTAGTAGATACAATTCCTCCGACAATTAGTGGATCAACCGCTCTTTGCTTCTCTGTTTCGGAAAGTTCAGCCATGATCGCATCTTCTGCGGCTTTTATTTCCGCTGCATGGGGTATGCCTATTTTCTCATGGTATCCCAAGTTAACTTCTACATAGGCAGCCGCTGAGGCCAATAATGCCAAACCAATTAGGAGACACCGCATCGTGTAAAGAATATGTTAAATAATGAGCCGTCGTCTGACTTATATTTATTTTCAATCAATGTTATCGCGTAAATCTGGCGATAGGCTTGTTATCAAGTCTAAATTAAAATGAATACCTAGCTTAAATTGAATAATTAAGGATTGTTTAATAATTCAGATTTACTTTAATCTAACGGGGAGAGTACAATTTAAGTCACAACGCCAAAATTCTCATATATGTATAAGTACATAATATAGTTTTGTATCAAATTTGTGATAGCAAATGTCATAAAAAATTATCGATATATACTTACAAACATAAGATTTGTAAAAATCTCAGGTAAATATGTCGGAATTTGTTAGTCACTCCTAATGTTATCCGTTTCAATAAATTATTTAAGTATGTTTTACATGTTGCGAATCGATCAAGTTTAATTTAATCGATATAAATTATCTATTTCGCGAAACATACACAAGCAACTTAATTACCGGATGTCAAGATAATACCTTTGCAGGATTTTGGTACCTACTACCAGTAGCAGCAGATCTTTAAAGTATATTAGGCAAAAAAAAACTACCTGCTATAGTATACTTCAAAACCAGAAGATTTCTTTTCAAAGTCTCCATAGACAAGTGTTGCTTAACATTTTCTTAATTAAATATCACAAGTCAAGCTACTAAGGAATACTTTGAATACAAAAGGGGAAATATTGAGAAGTGATTTGTTTTTGTTGCCGACTACGTTATCTAATGGCATTGTTGTTTGTCTCGTAGTAATTAGGCATTTTAAACATATTTACTAACAAGTCTTACATGTCGATCACTCAATATTTTCTCAATATTTTAGATTCACTCGTATAAACAAAATTATACTAAATATTTCACTACGAGTACTAATATTTCAGGCTAGAGAATTAGAATGATAGTCGGATAGATATTGGATAAAGGGGGCAATAAAACAAACGTTAAATTAACCATAAATATTCTTGTATTTCCACATTTCCAGACACTTCAAGCTGCGATGATTTCAACAGCACAACTTTCGTCCTTGGCTGTGTCGTCAAGTAGTTGAAAAGTTTGTATTTGCACTTGTGTACGCGATTACATGTTCTGAGCAATGAAGTTGTAGAAACTGGTGACTCTGACGAATGCCGACGGATGTCCTAGCTGGCAGCCAGCATCAGCCACGAACGAGCTAATACCAACCTGGAAATGAGTTTAGATGAGTGAGATAAATGAGAAAGAAATGAATTTAGTAGGTATTAGATAAAAAATATCATAGCATAGCGGAACCTAAAAAGTAACTTGCTAAGAAACATCTTAGTGGGATAACCTATAAGTTCTGTGTCTCCTATATCTATTAAAGGTTCATGCAGCAAACGGTTTGGCACTAGCAAGTTTTCTGTCTCACCAAGATATTCTGTCCCCAATGGTTAATGTGCAGAGGGCCACCAGAATCTCCACTGCAGATGCCAACAACGCCGGCATCGTTGGTGCAGATGTTACTAGCGAGTGCCCAGTTACCGAACACTGCCTGACACTGCGCCACCGAGATCACTTGTATGTTGACATGGCTGGTAATTGAGTTAGTTGAAATACCAGTTTGAGCTACGAAAAGATAGAAATAAAAAAATCATCCTGATTCAAGAACCAAAACTGCAAGCAGTTAATCGAACGGCATTTAATTTACTGGTATTACTAACCCTCGCTGGTTTTTCCATAGCCAGCTGCTATAGCCCATTCGCCAGCAAAGGTCTCCCAGAGTTGACTGGTACTGGGTAAAGCAATAGGTTGGATTGTATCTGAAAAAAAAAAAAGTTTGATAACGTAGCAAAAAAAAAAACGATTCAGAGCAATAAGTCAAATTACTTACTGGAATACCACACGTTTTGGGGCAATTAGATAACAGCGACATCATTAGCCAAAGTAGCGGTATTCCACTGGGGATGCATTACCACTTGAGTGGTGGCGATGCGACTTCCTCCTGAGAACAACATGTCGGTGCCTAGTGCTACTGTAAACTGCCACGCTTGGTTCCTGCCATCAAACCAGCAGTGAGCGGCTGTCTCTGCTCGATTCTGGCTGAGAATAGACGACCCGCAAGCTGAGAGTTCACCACTCAACCGATTGATAATAAATCCACCCTGAAAAAATAAATCGCGTAGTTAGTCAGCTTTATACCCTGTTAATCATCATTCAATGCTACGATTGTTTCTGAACTTTTCTGATTCATTTATGATAAGAAGCCCATCGGAAAGTTTATTTGATAACACGAATAAAATGAAATATAAGAAGGGACTGGTGTGCCAGAGCTTTACTAACTTATTATGATTTTTTTCGCTATGCTTTTGGGATTCGGATTAACTTAAAAACTATTATTTTAAGGAGCAATGAGAACTTTTTTACATTCTATTTGTATTTGAACCAGCTGAAACGAAGAATTGTGCACTTACCAGAATACCACACGTTGGTCAGCAAATAGATCATGGCGACGTCATTGGCAAGAGAAGGTGGTGTGAAAGGATTACACTGAGACATCACGACGTTAGAAGTAGCGATCCTAGTGCCTCCTGTGTAGAGCCAGTTGCTTCCCAACACTACAGTGAACTGCCATGCCTGCTGCCTCGTGTCTAGCCAGCAGTGAGCGGCGGTGACTAAACTATTCTGGCTGAGGAGTGAGGAGCAACAAGCTGAGAGACCCCCGCTTAAAATATTGATGACCGTCCACCCTGTAATGAAACAATATTAGAAAATTTAAGCAGGAAAACGTAGATGTTCAAATTCAAATGTCTTTATTCACATAAAATATGTTACAATAGGTAATAAATTAACATTTCCAGTACTTACAACAACATATTTTATGAAACAGATTTTATTTGATGTTTTTCAATAATAGGCAATTTAAATTCTTTGTCAATTCAATACTCTACTCTTTGTCTTTGTTAATTTGTCTCTTTATAACTAACACGGTATTAAGAAAAGAGTATTCAAGTATACCATGTATCAAGCGACAAAACATAACATTTTGTATGGAAAGTGTAATATTGTTTTTACTCATGTCTTTCAAATTACTTACCAATGATTTTACCAGATACGGATGAGCTCCAACAGCTGACACTGCACCGCCTACAATTCTTCCATCACTATGCTGCACTTCTCCTTGTTGGGCGAAGATCCTCTCTTTCTCGGCCTTGATCCTGGCTGCGTTAGGTATAACAATGCTGTCATGGTACTCTACCACCACATCTTCATAAGCTGCTGTTAAGGCGAGCAAAGCAAAACCAACTATGTATCAGGAAACGCATCGTGAAAAGTATTGTTGTTGCGTGAACCTGCAGTATTTATAATTTTTTACTTACCTAATTGTTGTTATCATATTAATTCTTAGAAAGGATTACCTATGATGTAGGAAAAGCCAGGGTTTTACCGGGGATAGGCTTATTAGACGTGATTCGTGATAAGCTATTCAGTGATTGATAAAGTTTAGTAATCGTTGGATCGCCCCAAACGTCACATCATAATACTTAGAAAAATATTAGGGAGATTAGGTACAGTCATATCCTGTGATAAAGTAAAGGATAGTTATTATTTAAGTTCTCTTTTTCATTTATCTAAGTAATGTAGGTTTATCTTTAATGTGTTGAGCTATGATTTGTGGAAAGTGTCTAACTTACTTCACCATCGCTTCGCTCGCTCGGCTCGTGCGTTGTGGTAACAATTCATACTAACCACTCCCCGCTTCGCTCGTCGTACCTAAATTTTTCTTGTTTTCGGCATATCACGATGTATTTCACACGAAAACACAAGCTGAAACATGGATGCACAGAAAAACCAGAAAAATAGACCAACGCTGGGAATCGAACCCAGGTCCTCAGCAATCCGTGCTGCGTGCTATTCCCCTACACTACCACTGGACTGCGGATTTGTCCTGTGGTAGGACCTGGGTTCGATTCCCAGCGCTGGTCTATTTCTCTGGTTTTTTCTTGTGTTTTCGTGTAAAATATATAGATTTCACGGGATGACCGTAAAAGTAACAAAAATTTGGAGTTTAAATAAAACTACAAAAAGACTCCAAAACGTAATCTCACGATGTGCCCGGTATAGAGATAGGAATATGGCGCCATTTCATGATATGCCTAGGAATTTCGTGATTTGGCGGATTTTACGATCGGCCGCCGATATACCTACACAGAGTTGAAGTGAAACACGACTTTAATTTTTTGTGGGTTAACTATTTGAGTTCAACGGATTATTTTGGTCATGTTACATGTAGGTATTTCTAACAGTAGGTACTTACAATGTCTAAGCTTCTCGGTCAAAATAACTATATGGCGAACACCGAAGGTACAGTCTAGATTATCTTAGTATTTTTTTTATTTGTCTACAACGATGCTTATGTATCTAAAAACGAAAATGACACTTTGTTTTTTAATAATTTCATGCTTGGTAATGATACCAAACCAAAAAACAAAAGATAGGAATAGGTTATGGAACATTTGTGGAAAAATGCGATTTTACCCCAAGTATATTGTTTTTTTTTTATTGTAAGAGAACTAAGAAGTTTACAGACCCCGGCTGCAGCTTAAATTAAAGCTAATTAAATTGCCTACAAATTATATCTGTATATTTCACTAGTAGGATCAATGGTTTCGACGCAATTCCGGTCCAAAGAAGGTCTAAGACTAAATTTTTTTGGTAAATGTCTATTTTCAAAGTGCCGTAATTCGGTAACTAATTATAATTAAGCTATCTATAGAGCTTTGATTGGACTTAATTGTCAGAAATTTAATATTCATAAATACGTATAAAGCAACTTTTGACACAAAATGCACGGATTAGGCGATATGGAGCAAAATCTGAAAAAAGTCCAAAAATTTCGTAGTAAATTATTTTTGGAAATTGCAAACTTCAAAATACATAGCCCTATTGGGTCCAAACAACATACTAAAAAATCAGGGATACATCATGTTTTGTTAATTTATTGTTAATTTTAACCGGCGCCTATTAAGAGTTTATCTGTTTTTATTGTATTTCGTTAATAAATTGTTGTGATAGGATAACAATTCGCTGTTGGGTTCGGTTCTGTCGTAAAGACAAAAAACTTTAATTGTCTGAAGAAGTAAACACGATTGTACTTAAAATGTGGCTGTTTGTTATCAAAACTAACCTAACCAACGAAAAGTTGGAAAACCCGTTTTCTAGCGATGGTTTTAGACATGTTTTATCAAAATCGGTTAAGCCGATTTTGAGATATTGAACTTTGAAGTGACAAAGTCGGGGGCTTTCAAACCTTTTGTTGGTTAGGTTATTGTTAACGAGATAACTCGCCTACAAGACTGAGGAGCAGATATCATTGTACTGAACCTGGCAGAGGTACTACGTAGATTTTATGTATGACTTTGACGGAAGTAAGGGGTTAAGAATAAGAGGCTTTAAGCTATAGTAGTTCCCAAGAGGAGTAGGTAGCTGTGATTTTTATTTTTTCGTTATTGCAACATACGGCGTGCACACACTTAACGAATCAATCTACATCAATCAGTCACTGATTGGGCGGAAAATGACAATAAAATTGCCTATTTGTTGATGCATCTGACGGTTATCATGACATCACCACGACGCTGCCGAAGACAAGATTTTCATTGAAAAAATATATTCATATATTTTTTTTTTGATAGAAACATTTTACCACCCAATTATTACGAACGGTCGATCCAATCTAGTGATATTCGTCATAATACGCGGTTAAATTTTATTAATAGCTAGTTATGTAGGTATAGGTAGGTAACACAACTTTCACACATTCTGTGGCATAATGAAAATAAATATACGTGTTTGTGTAAAAATATATTATCTTTATTTTGTCTCATAAAATTTTAATTTTTCACCGGATTAATTTATTCACAAATACTTTTACCTGTCATTAAAAGAGACGAAATACTTCGATAAAATCTCGTAGCTATCTCAAATCAATACTATCAAAAATGACCCTAGGAATATGTTCATAATTCATTAAGTTCAGTCTGATCGATTTTGATATAATTAGGTATGCGAGCTTTCTTAAAAGCAGTGGCTATTTACAAGTGCTGACGTATAAAGTTATGGTAGCTGGTGACTCGTGTGTATCCAGAGGGGTGGCCGACCTGGCAACCGTCGCGGGAGGTGAAGGACGTCACTCCAACCTGGAAAAAGGGTGCATCATGTAGACATGCATTGGGTCAAATCCATTGTATACTATATATCTTAAGATAAGTTAAGTTTATGCAAAATATGCGTGTTCATGTAGTTCCTCCACCTCCACTGAATGAACACACACAAATCACACAAACCCATCTATCACCACCACGACATTACACTGACGCGCTTCGAACTCAAGCAGAGGTCATCTTCAGAGGAATACAACCGTACACCATGCTACCTAATTGTTTTAGTTAAATAAAATTTTCTTATTTGGACTTAATACGTTATAAATTGCGAAGTTAATTAACTTGCACGTGATGCATTTGAAGCTTACGTATATTTTAATGCAAATATCTACTATTAATATCAAAGGGATACAAATCTCAAAGTTTGTCAATTGTACTTCGTTTCTTTTCTTTTGTACAATAAAGAGTTTACAAAGCAAAAGGTAGCGATTAACGGAACGGTATCGGCGGGATCTGTGGTCGAAATAGGAGTGCCTCAAGGATCCATTCTTGCCCCATTCCTGTATTTTATTTATGTAAATGACCTAACTTATATGGAAAGCCAAAAGTCGGGTATAGTTATGTTTGCTGACGACACGTCTTTATTGTTCAAGGTTAGTAGAAAAGAAACCGACTTCATTGAACCCAATGAAACCCTGTCCATGATATCCGCATGGTTTGCTGCCTATAATTTGTTACTAAATCCTAAGAAAACCAAATGTATTAAATTCTCGTTGATAAATTCATTTAACTCGAATTCAGTTTCTAATATAAAGTTTTTTGTTTAGTGGCAATCGGTCGCTTTTGGTTAATATAAAGTTAAATGGTCTAACTATTGAATTTGTAAAATCAACAGTATTTTTAGGAATATACCTCGTTGAGTTTCTTGCCGGATTCTTCTCAAGAGAGGTTTTTCCGAATCGATGGTAGATTTTTGTTGACATTCGTGCTTGTTATAGCCGAAATTGAATGAAGATATTTTGACTTTTGTCATACATACCTACATAGAATATTGTTAAAGACAAATAAAATTATTTACAATGGAAAGGTTCCATGGTGGCCCGGGAATCAAACTGATCATATGAATCAAACTGTACATATTTTTTAAGTCCATATTTTTGCACTCGACTGTACCAGAACGCTTCTCCCGTGACTGTAGACAACCAGGGGACCGCCAGTATCGCCGCCACAGACCCCGACTCCGCCCAGCCCGTCGGTGCACATGTTCCATTCGGTCACGGTGAAGCCGAAGACAGACCGACAGTAGAACGTGGACACGATCCGAAGTGCCACGTGGCTTACTGAGGCAGTTTGCTGGATGCCCAATTGCTCTGGGAAAATAGTAGATTGTATCACAGGCGAGCGTAATTCTATTTTTGGTATGTTATTTTAACTCCTAAGCGGAGCGAGTGATTCTAGAGTAGGTCTGTACAATCTTGAGCGCAGCGAGAGATTCAAAATACGCCACCCGACAGGAAAAATATTTGCTGTCGAGTGAACACTTTACTTTTTATCGCCCCTTATGAGATTTATTTTTCTCTCGTCTAAACCCAAAGGGTGGAACATTATTTTTCATATAAAATGCACTTACGATCGCTGGTCCGGCCGTATCCGGCAGCGACCCCTGTTTCCCCGTCGAAGGTCATGAAGAGCTCGATGCCTTCGGGAAGCGCGATTGGTGCGATGCTGGCTGCAATTTCGAGGTTATATAGTCCAAGTTATAAGCAAGTTCCTGTCACTATGCACAGTCTCGTGAATCCGGCACTGGAAAATGAGTCGGTGCCGGAACATGTGACTGTTTAATTACTGGCCGTGATACAGACTTAATTCAGCTTTATCTGACATCAAAGCATGAGCGCAAACGCGTAGATATATTTTTACCAGTTTCAGCAAGAAATTTGTTGGGTTTAAACAATAATAAGGGCAAAAATAAAACAATTCCAGCGCTACCACCTTGTTCTTTAATCCTGCTAGAGTATGTTTTAAAAAAAACACGAGTATATACCTGCACAAACCTGCGAAGCAATTCAATGGTGCGTGTGAAGTTCCCAATCCGTACTGGGCCCGCGTGGGAACTATAGCCCAAGCCCTCTTGTTCTGAGAGGAGGCCTGTGCCCAGGAGTGGGACGTATATAGGCTGGGATGATGATGATGACGTCAAAGCTGTCGTGGACAACATAATCAGACTTACCAGAAAACACGACATCAATAGGCAGATAGATCATAGCAATGTCATGAGTATAGGTGACTGGATCCCAAGTGTTGAACACGACGACTTGGTCGGTGGCGACACGGGTACCCCCACTGAAGAGGGTGAGGGTACCAAGGACCACTGTGTACCGAAAGGCTTGCCAGGTCCCGTCGTACCAGCAGTGGGCGGCTCCTACCAGACGGTTGGCGCTGAGGAGAGAAGCACCGCAGACTGAGACAGCTGATGTGCCGACGAGGTCGATTAGTAATCCAGCCTGGGATGAATAAATCTCAGCAGTATATGATCACGGTTATGACACCATAAGGCTGCGTGTTCACCAGAGATCTGGGAGGATTTCTTGCGAGCAATGTGTTTGTCATGAACCAATAGAATCGACTCATTCATCGGTCCTCGCACAGCACAGCAGGGCTACTACGAAACTCGAAGTTCGTTTCGTGCGGTCCCTCTGACACTTAAACTATTTAATACGAGAGCGAGAGGGACGGTACGATACGAACTTCGAGTTTCGAGTTTCGTAGTAGCCCTGCTGCTCTAGTAGAAACATTTGAGCGGAGCGAGGATCCTACTTATCCTACATATTATAAATGTGAAAATTTGTGAGTGAGTGAGTGAGTGAGTATGTTTGTTACTTCTTCACGCTGAAACGGCTAAACGGATTTGGATGAAATTTGGCGAAAAGTTAGTTTATAACCTGGATTAAAACATAGAAAACTTTTTATCCCGATATTCTTACGGGATAGGGATACAATCTTTACATAACAACCGCTGAGCTTAGAGTTATGAAATATGGTATGTAGGTAGCTGAACGTCTGGAATTACACATAAGCGACTTTTTACCCGATATTCCCACAGGATACCTAGGGATAAAATTTTGAAATAACAACCATTGGGCTTAGAGTTATGAACATTTTCACTATGATGACATAGATTTAAGAACTTAATGGATAGCTGTTATTGGCCTGTTATGATGTAACCATGTTGTATGTTCCTTGTATTACATGTATGGTTGTTGTTATCCTGAATATAAATAAATAAATAATACCTAATGCAATGCTTACCAAATAGGGATGCTCGTTTTCAGACGCAAAGGATCCACCTACGATCCTATCTTGCGTCCTGTTTTCTTCCATCAGCTGTTCCGCTGACCTGATCTTCTCAGCCTCAACCATCCCAACTTCTTCATGATAACTACGAGAAATTGGCTCGGCCCAAAACCGAGGCAGCTAAAGCAATAATAATGAACACACGCATATTCGCGAAACACACGAACTAGTGTAAATTACGTACTGTTTTATTATCGTTAAAATGTAGGTAATCTCGTCTTTAAAAGATAAAGGATGGATTTGGATTAGTATTGCTGATATTAATAATCGTAATTACTGTACTAATATTGACTGCGCATTCGTTACAAATCCGCAGAACTATACAATAAACCAATCAACTTAGGAAAAGTTGAAAAACCCTCGTCATTTCTAAGTTCATTATCTGAAAAACGACTGGACCAATTTTTATAAAACATATCAAAGAACCACCCTAAGGAAACTTACTTTTCACATAAAAAATCGCATCCGGTTGAGAGCTACGATGCCACATATAGACAGACAAACATTGGCGTTAAATGTATAATACCCCTGATTAAATCACTAACCTAACCTATCCAACAAAATGTTGGAAAACCCAGACTTTGTCATTTCAAAGTTCAATATCTCAAAAACGGCTAAACCGATTTTGATGAAACATTCTAAGAACCATCGCTAGAAAACCTGATTTCAAATAAAAAACCGCATTCAAATCGGTCGAACCGTTTCAGAGCTACGGTGCCACAGACAGACATACAGACACACATAGCGGTCAAACTTATAACTCCCCTCTTTTTGCGTCGGGGGTTAAAAATGCTTCGACTTCTGAGTGTTTTAATGTTCAAAAATACAAACGCATTCTAAGACCTATACCTGCTGTTCAGAGCGCGATTCGTAGTTGTGGTACGCCCGCACTAGCGCCATCTATCGGAATACAACGAAACTACCCTCTTTAATTATTTCTACACCACTCTTTTTGCGTCGGGAAAACAAGATGAATCGACATCAAATACGAGTACAAATTATTCTTTATTTTTTAGCATACTTTAATTACAATTTTTTACATGGTTTTGCTTTTATCCACGTGATCCATAGATAACTTTGAGGTATCAGTCAAGTACGATGCCAGTGTTGTCGCTTATCCACCGTAAGTAGCGCTGCACGCGAGTGAAGACCGACGGCCGCTCGTCGTTGCACCCACTCTCGTCTATGAACGTTGCCACACCGATCTGCGAAGTATGAAGACAATGAAAGTTTCTGTGACAAGATATAGATGTAGTAAAAAAAGTATTGACCAAGTAAATAGTACATTGTGTACATGAAACTACCGTGAGACTCACTCATATTTTATATATTGTGTTTTAAGGGCGGTAAATAAGGAATTACGAACGAAAGTCTATTAGAGTTTAATGAGTCGATGTTCGTTATTCTAGTACCGCCCGTGCGACATACAATGCTTTTCATGACATTTGCGAGTAAAATTGTATATTTGTAAAAGAAAAACTAATATTGTTTCTAAAATTGCCGATACCGCTGACTGCGCTCTTGACACTCATGTCTCATGGGAAAGTAGATACATATGTTAGGGCTAAGACTAGTATATAACCAAGGTCATAAATACACATTTACAGCCTATTACAACGACTCAAAGTAAACTAGTTATAAAGTATTTATGGTGCACCGGATGGGATTCGAACTCGATACACGACAACTTCTTCAAATGAACTTCTTCAAATGAAAGACTTTTTTAGTTTAAGAAAATCTTATTGCAGTCACGTGTTATGTCTTTTACCCTGTATATCGAATTTGTAAATAAAAGCTCTACCTCTCTTTGTTATCGTGTATTTAGCAGGTGTTAATGAGCACCTTGACCTAGACAGCTCCGATGCCTAAGATGGCGACCGAAGGTAGTACCTACGGATTTTCTTGCCTTGTTGGGTAATGTCAACTTACCAAAATGACTTCCTCCGTAGAATTGTCCCATATTGTAATAGGTCCACCGTTGTCACCCTGAAAAAAAAAATGTTTTCCTTAATATTTAGTAACCGATACTGTCTATGTGTAAAAATCAGTAGCTAGTTAGCGTGCTGTGCCTGTTAAATTAAATTTTAAATTGTGTTTTAAAACTTTTGGTTTCATTTAACCAAAAGTGGGATAAGAGCCTGAAGCGATGTATTTTTGTTGGGGTCGCAGTTCTAACCTAACCTACTGTCCTGGTAGCGATTTATTTTTATTGGGGTCGCAGTTTTAACCTAACCAAAACTATTTTTATAATAATAGTAACTATATTCATTTTATGTTTCAGAAGAATACAAGCCTTCAAATTTTCTAAAAAATATGCAAAAGATGCAGAATTCAATCTTGAATCACTAAAACTAGTAGAATATATTGTTATACTTAATATGTAATCAACTATGAAATAAAAGTGTTTTATATAATACGTCGATGAAATAAATATCGACATTTAGTTGTTCTGTCTCATGAATAGTTGATCAAATGTATTTTTAAGCAAATAATAATCCTTGTACAGTTGTTCTAATAATTGTTTTAATATGTAATGACTATTCTATGAAGTGAAATTACTCCAAGAGAAAATATTAGTATTGAATATGCGATATATCGTTTTCGATGAAATGAAATTCGATAATTTTTCAAGGGCACATGACTTAATACCTATCAATCGATTATGAAGATCAAATCACTATTACGTAGATTGTACACTGATTTTATAATTACGTTTTCGTCCCACGGCATTTTGCATTTCGACAAAAACTAGCTTTTAATTTTTGCATAGGTACAAAAGACATACGCACGCGAGTTGTATGTATGGCTGCTCTATGGAAATCGGAAAGTGAAACGCGCTGTCAACACGTTTCAAAAACGCGCGTCGACTGCGCGTTTAAAAAATGTGGTGTGCGAAGGCTCTAAGACTTAACTTTCCTTAAGTTAGTTTAATAGTGGCATATGTATTTAAGTATGTATCTGTCTATATAATTATAATTTATCCGTTGCTTAGTACCCATAACACAAGCTTTGCTAAGCTTACTTTGGAACTTTGGGTCAATTGGTGTGAGTTGTCCCGTGATATTTATTTATTTATTTATTTTTATTTATTTGCTGGTCTATGTTTCGTTTAAGTCTTATTTTCTTAAGTTTTTTTTTATATTGTACCGTTTATTGCCCAAATAAACATTAAACATTACCGGGTTTTAATTTCAACAATATTGTCAAAAAAAAGTAGATTAAAGAATTAAGGTTTTATTGTTTGCGGGAGACCCCCGGCTGCTACATTTCGACTATATAATCTGATGAACTACAGATTGGAACGATTTTCGGTACCGTAGTCAGATTTAGTAGCTAGCGAAGAAATGGATATTGTGCTTTCAAATCGTGGTTCTTTTGTCCCATTTCGAAGCTTGCTTCCTAATCTAGCTTCGAGACGGGACTAAATATTCCCATTTCGTAGCCAGCTTCGAATCGAGAATATTTTTCTTTTTTCGAAGCTAGTATTCAAATTTAGCTTCGAGATAGGACTAACCCATTTCGTAGCCAGCTTCGAATCGGGAATATTTTTCCCATTTCGAAGTGAACCACCAAATCTGGCTTCGAGATAAGATTAAAGGATTCCCGTTCCGTAGCCAGCTGGGAATTGGGAATATTTTTCCCATTGCGAAGCTAGCTACCAAATCAGGCTTCGAGATGGGACTAAAGGACCAGAACTTTAGTATCATACGGTACCTTGCAGGTGCCGGCTTCCAAGTGGAAGCCACAAACAGTGTTCGGTGGCAGTTCGTTGAAGTAGTACGCGCTGCAGAGAGAGTCCGTCATCACGGTCATAAGCTTCTCACGAAGCGTCGGCGAGACGAATGTCACTCCTGGATAGCGAAAGTATTATATTATTCTTTATTTGTACATGATGCATATAAAATTAGCAGTTAACAAGAGAAAGTGATGTACAAAGGCGAACTTATCCTTCAAAACAGTCATAAAGTCACATGAAAAATTAGACAGGGTGGAGGGTGGCACATTTAGATTGGTCAATACTGATCATACGACTGACTGACTGTCCATACGGACTAGTCTGTAACTAGTATAAGACGCACAAAGATTCTTAGGAACCACGTCATCAATAGTAATGATAAAAAACTACATAACTACTGCTGCAGTTTTCATTTCCTAATAAGGTAAACGTCCGAGTGCCCGACACGCTAATGATATTTTTTTTTATTTTATATTTATACGCCGATATTTTTGACCACCTTGGCCGCTCCGAAATATTTGATGGCGACTGTACTCTTCAACTTTCCCTTACGCAATTATTTTGATTACAGTTAGTTCTTTCTCTGATCTCTCCAAAGCACACTTGGAAAATGGCTACCCTAAGTAATTACTGATCAATCTGCTTGTATATTTTACTATTTATGTTTACCTGGTGCGGCGATACCCCACCCTGACACTGTCGCCCCCATGCCGGCGAAGTTGAAGTTCACTGTGCTGAGGTACGGCAAACGGACGACGTCTATGGTATCTGAAAATTGAAGACGAAATAACCTACAGTAGCTATACTGGCAACGCTGCAATTACTCTTGAGAGCGTTTATACCTGCTGAGCTGGCAACGTTGCATTTTTGTTAGTTTTTTCTCGATTTTTCCATAAAAATTGAATGAAAATTAAAAATGTGGTCTGATAGAACTCTTCTTAATATATAGGTTAATGTGTCTAATCCAATAATTATTCGTTATAGACTTTTATTTTCTTTAAAAACCGTTAATAAACATTAATTCGTTTTATATTACGAAGAGTTCTATCAGACCACATTTTTAATTTTCATTCAATTTTATGGAATAATCGAGAAAAACTAACAAAAATGCAACGTTGCCAGCTCAGCAGTTATAAAAGCTCTTAAGTAGGATATCGTACACATCGCTAAGAGGGCTGTCCTCGAAAGGGTCTGCGACCCACCGAACATCTCTCCATGTACCTCGTCTGCGCAACCACGACCACTCTGACAAGAGTGTCCGACTAATAAGAAGAGAGGATATCGTACCAGTGAGCTGCATGGTGTTGGCGAGGCGTAGCAGCGCGAGGTCGTTGGCAAACGTGGCGGGCTCCCAGTCGGGGTGGACGCGGATCTCGTCCACGTTCACGATACGACGCCCGTTCTCGTAACGGTCGTACAGAGAGTGAGCGCCGAGAATCGCCTGCGGGTTGACAGTGACACAGTAGGTAGTGCCACCAGAGTTGAAGTGAATGACGTATGTGTACACACAACTACATCAATTACTGATTGCACTAACCTAACCAACGAAAATTTGGAAAACCCCAACTTTGTCTCTTCAAAGTTTAATATCTCAAAAACGGCTGAACCGATTTTGATAACACATGTCTAAGAACCAGCGCTAGCAAACATGCTTTCAAATAAAAAAACCGCATTCAAATCGGTTCACCCGTTTAAGAGCTACGGTGCCACAGACAGACACACACACACACACACACACACACACACACACACACACACACCCAAGTAGCACAAGTTGGTCGCATAACAGCCGGATAATGGATTTCATTTACATTTAAAGCTGAATAGCATTGATGTATAGTTGCTGAATAGCCGGCTATTCAGCAACTATAACTCTTATTTGGGCACAAATTATTCAGCTTTAAGGCCACATTGCCGTTTAATAGCGTTATAGTAGCGTTTTAATTGCGTTATTAAGGGTCACAGTAGTTATAAGGGCTGAATATCGACTGAGTAGAAGAGCGATGTTACCCTTTATTCAGACTAAACCTGACATGTGCACTCGAATTGGTATCTTAAACCTCAGCGGGTTCTGACTTTTCTGTATAAATGCGTAACATCAATGGTCGTAAATGAAACTTTTATGCTATGTGCCATCATGCAGAATATTTTCACAAACATTTAACATTGCATAATAGTTTGATAATGGCGGATGGCGGATTTTCATAATTGGTGGACAGTGTTTTCGGTATTCATTCGTAAAATATTACTGGGAATGCGAGTTTACTGTTATTGTATACATATGTTATCTAAGAAAATTTTCACGCGCCCCGAGAAGAATAAGGTTTTTAATCAAAAATAATGTGATAGTGTAACATGGTGAACATTTTACTAATTAATTTTGATTGTTTTTTCCGTCATTTGTAGATAAACCATTATTGCTATGATTTTAAGAAGTATAAATCGATGCAACAATCTTATATTGAATGTTCACAACATCAGTAATTATGAAGATATTGATATACACTAACAGCCTTATTCATAAAAAGTTAGAGCCTCCTTGAAGGCTCCTTGAAGGCCGATGCTAAAAAACATGATTCATAAACGTCTGTTAGCGCTAATCAGTCGATCAAGCTCTGCTAAAGTTAGAGGACTGTAGACCCTCCTTTATCTCCCTGCTAAGTCACAAAATGGCCGCCACAAGTTTGAACAGCTGACTTTGACAAGAGCAAAAAACCATACCGAAGATATATAAAGTGAAGGCAGGGCTACGCAAAGAATTAAAAAAAAACTGGAAAATTATTTTCAGGAATTTGTATTTAAAATCCTCTAAATTAGCAACAATAAATTAACAATAAATATGAAAAAAAATAGGATGATTAACATAGTTTGGCTTTTTACACAACATAAACATGCGGATCGGAAATGGCGGGAAAACAACATCTCGCTTTTATTTTTTTCCTGCTAATTTGCTGTCACTGCTGTCAATTTTTAAATTATCGATTAGGCCATTTTTTGTCTTTGATTTGTCAAGGTGGCCAACATAACGCGTCTAATCCGTTCTCAGCAGCTCAAACAACTAGCGACTGCTAGCAAGTGTTTATGAATCATACTTCTTACAACCGTCTAATTAAGCTTAATCATCTGCTAAACAGACCGATCAACCTCAATTAAGGTTTTTTTATGAATAAGGCTGTTAGAGGTTATACACAAAAAAATAGCGGTCAAACTTATAACACCCCTCTTTTTGCGTCGGGGGTGGTCGGGGGATAAAAGAAGAATGAATTAAATGAATGAGTGAATGTCAAAATCCCGCTGTCATTACATGACATGTTCTTGTGCGCGTGTCAAATTAATGAATCAATGAGGGCTATCGTTTTTTGTCTTACTAGATGGCGCCACTGTTGCGTGAGATTTTTAAGTGTGGCTTTTAAAGTCTGTTATCACGGGCGTGGAAACCAAGTTTAAATTAAAATCATATTTAAACCATCTTAAAACCGTATCATAAAAATATCGAGCAACCACAGTCTTGCGTAGTCCCGTTTTGTTCGGAAAAAAGGGAGGACAAAAGTTTTCGAAAGACAAAACTGTCTCAAAAACACAGACATTCATTGTCCCTTATCGCATAATTGCCATAATTAATTTCAGGTAATGCAAAATATTCAAAAAATTATTCTAATTATAAATAAACCCGCGTAGCTCACCCAAAAACTATGAGATTAACTAGATATTATGCGCCTCTAGTGGCGAATTCATACGCGATAGCCCTCATTGACTTTGGTGTAACAGGTCTCCACTGCCATTCAGCGGGGTAATGCTGTTGGTGTTATGGGCACGTTTGAGCTGGGTACGATGCAGGGGGAGGGTTTTAAGCTATTTTTTATGACGAAGAATGCTGCGGATGAATTTATCAATTCATCATCATCATCATCATCAGCCTACAGCAGTCCACTGCTGGACATAGGCCTCTTCCATGGCGCGCCACAACACTCTGTCTTCAGCCCCTCGCATCCATCCGCCGCCAGCGATCCTCTTAAGGTCATCCGTCCACCGTGCCTCAGGACGCCCTACACTACGTTTTCCCGTCCGTGGTCTCCATTCGAGGACCCGTCTGCTCCACCGTCAAAACCGTGAATTTATCAATTAAATTATATATTTTAGTCTATCTACATAAATGAAATGACATCAATAGTCACTATTTACATTTAAATAGCTTAAAATCGTAGGTATATTAAAAATATGTTTGGCGAAAAATAAAAGTACCCTAGAGTTACATCATCATCCCACAGCTGGGCACAGGCCTCCTCCCACAATGAGAGGACTTGGGCCGTAGTTCCCACGAGGGCCAAGTACGGATGGGAAACTTCACACACACCATTGAATTGCTTCGCTGGTTTGTTCAGGTTTACTCACGATGTTTTCCTTGACCGTAAAGCTCGCGATAAATTTCAAATGTGATTTCGCACATGAATTTCGAAAAACTCAGAGGCGCGGGCTTGAGAAGCGATAGGTCAAATCACTGGGCCACCACGGCCCACCACAGCCCTAGGGTTACAAAGAATATAATACCTGCACATGGTTGACCTCTTCGCCGTGGTGGAAACAGCAATGCGCCGCCGTGATCACCCACTCAGGATGCAGCAACGTCGCGCCGCAGAAGCCCAGCTCACCGGTCGTGCCTACCCTCGAATACAGAGCCACCTGCGACGAGGGATCGGGGGTAGAATAGAGCTCCATCAGTCGTGCTACGCGTTACCCTACCAACCAATACAGTCAACCAATTTTATTCCTAGGCCTTCACAGAACCGTGTCGTAATGACATTGTACGTCATTCAATAAACATTGTTATAGTAGACAAATAATATTATTTACTAAGACAGGGTTGCGTGGTGGCCTACATCTACAAGCTTTCAAGCTCTTGTTGAATTATTTAACAACTAGATTGCCAAGTGGTTAAAGGAACTAAAACAATTACTTGGCACACGCGTGACCTTACGATAGCTACGTTTATGCAACAATGTGTGTTAATGCAGCTCCCCCGCCTCCACACAGTAAGAACACACACAAATCACACTAAACCAACTATCATCACCACCACTCAACACTAACTAGTTTCGAACTCAACCAGAGTTCATCTTTAGAGCAACACTGTCGTTCATCAAAAAACTTTGAAGATGAACTCTGGTCGAGTTTGAATCGCGTCTGTATAGTGTATTCTTACAGTGTAGAGGTGGGGGAACTGCATGAACACACATTTCATGCATAGACGTAACTACCATAAGGGCGCGAATGAGCAAAGTAATTATTTTTGATCATTGATATTGATATGGACCTCCGCAAAATAACGCCGGCTTCAATAAATTATTTGAGGACCATGGTTTCGAGCTAGAGCTTTTATTACATTTGCTTTCCAAAGAGAAAACATCGTTAGGAGTACATCTGCGACGTAATTCAACAGTGTTTGCGAAGTTCACTACCCGCACTAGGCCCGCGTGTGAACTACAGCTCAAGCCATCTTATTCTGAGGTCAGTGGCCAGGGACGAGCCGCTTTCAGCTTCATTTACAACCTATAGCAAAGTAACATCATGTCTCATACAGCAAACTTGTGCGACAGCAAAGGAGTGGAATTCCCTGCCTGCGACTGTGTTTCCTGAACACTACAATTTGGCCGCTTTCAAGTCTAGGGTGAATGAGCATTTACTAGGCAAGCGTGCTCCATCGTAGGCCTCATCCTCGCTTTCCATCAGGCGTGATTGTGGCCAAACGCCCATATTGTATAAAAAAAAACACTTAGTACCAATTTTCTGAGTTAACTCCCTATTTCATCATTCATTGATTAATTGTATATGACAGACGGCATCACATTTATCCGACACATAAAATTTTACAATAAGTGGTGAAACAGCCCCCTAGTCTCAATCTCTTACCTGAAAAGGCCTGGAATTCTGCTCACTAATATCACCCGCGATAATCCTGCTTTGCCTGCTGCCCACACAAGACCCATCCTCACAGAGTCGCCAAGCACCAATCACCGGCAACATCAAAAACACAAGCTTCATCATTTTAAACCGCACGCTGAACGATCTTGTGTCGAAATGCTGTTACCAGTTATCTTGGATGGATGATAAGGACCGGGAAATTGTCGAGTGGTGATAGGAGATAAGCATTTCTTTACAGAACGACCTAGTTCACATGTCATAATTCTCGATAGACGATCCAAATATGCAGATACGACAAGTACTATCAAACGAATCGTGGCCCACATTGGAAACTTTCCACAGGAAACGTCATAGTGATATTGCGAGATCACTCTGTGGTGGGTCAGTAAAGGAATCAATACGGCATATACCGTAGTAGTACGAGTAAAGGGTAGTACAGATGTAGTGAACAATGTTTTTTCTTCGTATTTTTTCCGAGAAGTTCGTATTTACCTTTCTTTCTCAACTAGTTTCAGTAACTTTTCCGACAAAATGCGGTGTGTACCTAAATATTATTCAATAGATCTGTATATTATGTCGTTTTAGGAACCAGCAAGACGCAGGCTTTAGTCAAATAATCCTTTTAAAGCTTAATAGAAGTAAATACGATATAGTATCTCATACCTATATAATACAAAATGCTAGTTTTTTGTATGACGTACAATTGTATTGTAGCTATGAGACTTTCTCTTCGAAATAATTTACATAAATATAATTTTTCATATAACGGCTTTATTTTAGTCTCTAATTATTAATTATTTACGGGTTTTAACAACTAATATACATAAATAAAAACAAAGTTTATTTGAAAACATTATTTATTATATTTTCATCAAAAAAGTAAAATATTTAAAATAAAATAATGACATTTATAAACATAGGTATTCATGCAATAGTGAAATATTGTGGCAGTATGAATCGGCCGCGCTAATATAATCGCTCGTGGTCACCGGCCACTTCACTGTCAAAATGACAGGAGTGTTGTTGAAGGATCGACTTTATAGTTAGCGGTGGTATAATGTAGAGAATGCTAGTATTCCCTAGTAAGGTGGCGCCACTGGCGGACATAGTAGCACGGCCGAAAGGCGAAGTTAGCACATCGGGCGATAGCTACCACACTGCACCTCTCTCCTATACAATACAATGACACTGAACTAAAAATGTGTGATCGTAACATCTAAGGAAGGTGATTTAGATACAATATTGCCGCTTAGACGATTAACAATTTGTGAAAGTTGGCAGTAAAATTAATTAAAATTAGATTTATATAAAGACACGATAGTTTGTAGAAGCACTTACGAGGCGTGAAGCATACTTACAATTCGGCGGGGCCGCGGCACTGCTGCGCGAGCCTAACCCTAGCTACCTACTAAATGCCTCTTACACTTACGAAGAATCTAATAAGAAAGTTCTGATTTAATATTTAGGTACCGAAAATGTGGCATTGTCAATAGCAGCAGCGGCGCGGTGCCGCGTAAGAAGACACTTTATAATGGAAAATTAATTCTAGTACAATTACGTAGCTTACGTTAAATCTGTTGAGTACCACGGCTCCGAAGGTAGCGGCGGGCGGCGGCCGGCTACTGTAAATGCGGTTACAATCCCATCTCTAGCTAACGTCACGTCACGTCCATATCTAATGCGATATACATTACTCATCCGTCAAATGGTATTTGATTGGTCAATCACTATTAGTTCTAATAGAATTTCATTTATTCAGAGTTAGTAAAGTATTACTGAACGACATACATTTCTAGTTCAACTGAATTTACATACACTATGTCCATTTTACATACATTGTATAAATAATCAATATAATATATTTCTCAATCTGAAATTCAAACACTAAATTATTTCACCATAAATAGCGTCGCATTTAAAATTTTATAATTAAATATGTATTATTTTATAGTCGTTTTCGAAGTACAATACAACAATTACGTCGGGCGCTGGGATGGTACTCGGATAAAAATCTAATAATCTTCACTTAGTCGGTATACGATCGATACCGAGCGATAATAAATACAATACAGACGAAGGCAAATGATCCAAACACTCAATCACCGAACAGTCTTAAATAACGTTTTGTACGCAACGAAATATTAAACTTAATAACATTGCCGCTCGTGACAATTTCGTCATTAGCAAAGCTTACAGCAGCAAGCGTCGTGAGAAATGTGCGGCGTCCTCGGGGCGAGGTCGGATCCGCTCGGGCGCGCTCGGGGGCACTCGGGCGTGCTCGGGCGCGCTCGGGCGGATCCGCCGGCGCTCGGCCCGGCTCGGCGCACGGGGGCTCGCCTTTATCGCTTCCGGGACAATTAGCTGCGGACAGAAAAAAAAAGGATATAAGTTTTTGAAAACATAATATAAATAAAATATAAAGGTGATCCAAGGGTCGTAAAAACGCCTGTCATTTCCAAAACCTAGCCCTGTATCAAGTAGGGACTTTCTTACCATGTTACAAGATTGTGATTCAACAATTTCGACTCATAAATGGGACCTAAATTGTCATAGTGAATTGTGTAAGTGAAATGAGGGACGTTTTGGCAGATCCTTGGCAAGCATGTTATATTTGAACGTGTATTCGCAAAATTCTATCTACGTTAGACACGAAGTACGAGCATGTAACACTTTGTGTGAATATATAAAATGAATGTTAGTACAGTCGCCACCTATTTTGTAGCGGCCAAGGTGATCAAAAATATCGGAGCATGAACTCTAAAACCTTGAGAATAGAGTGCATGTTCCGATATTTTTGACCACCTCGCCCGCTCCGAAATATTTGTTATCGACTGTACAACGTTACAGTTAGTTAGTAAAATCGACATCGATAATCATTTTTGCAACACAACAATATGAATAGGAATTTAGTTACGAGGAATATGTATCAAATTACATTACATTACGGAAAATAATGTTGGATATGTCAGACAACACGTGACTATAATTTATCGCATTGAACGAGGAGGGAGGTTAAAAATGAAGAAAGTTAGTGAAACCCGACAGCATAAAGGTAGATTCCACGCACAGGGCGATTAATCGAGCGTTTCAACCGCCTCATCTATCTGGTCTGATCTGGTCACATTTTTTACGAATTGGCTGTAGATTTTGATGTTGTTTTCGATTTTTTTTAGAGTTCCTGTATTTCTACCAGATAACTAAAAAGCTGTATTAAAATATTCGGCCATTGTGTCAGAAAAGTGTACAGAAAAATGAGACGGTTGAAACGCTCGAATAAATGCCCCACTCATAAAACCCCTACTTATAGCAATACAACCATGCTTCATGCGTTACAGCGTCCAGCTACAGCGAGAATAAGAAGGTATGTGTGTTGACTGACTTCTTCTTGAGCGTGAAGGAGCGTCGCTTGGACTCATCCAACAACTTGCGACAAATGGGAATTGAGCGTGGAGGGAGAGGTTCAATATGAAGAAAATTAGTGAAACACTACAACAAAGGTATGTAGATTCTACTCACAACATCCTAAAACCCTACTTAAAGTAATACAAACATGCTTCATGCGATACAGCTACGGCGAGAATAAGAAGGGTTTTTGTTTGACTGAGTTCTTCTTGAGCGTGAAGAAGGAGCTTCGCTTGGACTCATCCAACAACTTGCGACAAATGTGAATTGAGCGTGGGGGGAGAGATTAAACATGAAGAAAGAGTGAAACCCCACAACAAAGGTAGATTCCACGCAATCACTTAGACTCATCCAAATCCAGTTGCGACAATTGTGAATTGAGCGTGGATGTGTTAACCTCTCACGGTTAAAAATGATGAAAGTTCAAAACACACACAAACAAACAACAAAAACTGTAGATTCCTCGGACAAAATCCTAAAACTCTACTTAAAGTAATACAAACATGCTTCATGCGATACAGCTACGGCGAGAATAAGAAAGTAAGTGTGTTGACTGACTTTTTGAGCGTGAAGAACAGAGAAAAAAAAAACCAAGTCCAGGTGCGACATTATGAATTAAGCCCGGAGGGAGAGGTTAAACATGAAGAAAGTTAGTGAAACCCCACAACAAAGGTAGATTCCACGCACAACACTAAAAACCCTACTTAAAGTAATACAAACATGCTTCATGCGTTACAGCGTACAGCTACGGCGAGAATAAGAAGGTAAGTGTGTTGACTGACTTCTTCTTGAGCGTGAAGAAGGAGCGTCGCTTGGGCTCGTCCTTGGAGGGCGCGGGCAGCGTGTGCGAGCGCGACGCGGGCGCCGCCGTGCGCGCGCGCAGCGCCTCCAGCCACCACGACATCTCGCTGTCGTCGTGCGCCTGCAGCAGGAACTCCGCGCCCATCGCCAGCCTGCGACGACACATTTTTTATACACAGTGTCACCTAATTTTCATATCTTCCGACATGGGAACAGTTCGCGGCATCTAAAATTTCTGTTACTGCCGGTCGGTCATTCATGAATCATAATTGACGGCATTTCTTTTTTTCATTTCAAATATTATCGAAGCGCAACTTTGAAAGAAAGTCTGTTTTATTCTTTATTGCTTTTTTTAAAGATTGTCTTAAACCGTTTTCCACATTTAAACAATTCCTTTTATTCACAGAGTTGACGAAGCCCCGCACAGCGGGGCTCCTTTTTCTTAATAAAAATACATTTTAAACTGAGACAGAAAAGCTTTGATTTTTATTTATTTTTTCTACGAACTGGATTATAACTTGAATACGGAAAACGTTTAAACAATATTTTAACAAATCAAACATAAATTGCACGAAAGTTTCCGGGGCTATGTCTGCTCGCAGACGCAATGACGATATATCACTTAGTTTGTATGCTGGTCTCACCTGAGCCGGAAGACGTGCTTCTTCTTTGTGTAATTGGCGGCGACCTCGACGACGGCCCCGTTGAGGTCGAGCGGCGCCTCGCCGCGCCAGCACTGGTCGGGCGCGGACTTGTAAGCCTTCTGGTCCTTGTAGAACGACATGCGCCCGTCCTTCGCCACCACGTACACTTTATCCCATGATCTGGAATTGTAATCTTAAATATAACACCAACCAAAAACCTTGACGGATAAGGTACAATGGTCTCCGAGAAAACTTATTTTACTTAAACGAGCAATTCTTGTATATTTATTTATTTCGGAGCTTTCGGACACAACCATTGGATTATTTCGGGGGTGAACAATGGATCTAGCTTGGTTTTATCTCTGAGAAAACGCGTTTTCAAGCTTTAGCCCGAGCTTGTCGCTCAGGTACAGTCGAGGTCAAAGATATATTTACACTTTACTACCTTGTCACTGTATGCCCTCTGTCAATTTCGCACAAAAGTTCGAACAGGAAGCGACAGCGACAAGGTAGTAAAGTGTGAAAATATCTTTACTAGGGATAAATAAAATCTTCCATAGGCACAAAACGTCTTCCACCCGTTCAACAATTTGCTGATGCTATAGGTTTAAAATAAGCCTTTTTTTGCTTTGCGCTCGCATCACACTGGACCACTAATTCTATCAATCATTACGATATGTAAGTATATGTTACCTGTTGGATGCGCGTTTGGCCGCTGACTCCCACTCGTGCTTGCGCACCAGGGTGCCTTCCACGCCCTCGTCCTCGCTCGCGGGGCTGGCGCCCTCTGTGCAATGACACAAGTATTATAACCACGCCACGCTACGCCTACCCCCCGATCCGGTTGGACACACTAAACATGTTCAATGGATTTTATTTTATTGAATAATACTACAATCCTTTCACAGGGTCGTTAAACCAGGGCTGTTTTTATTTATTTTTATTTAAAGGAATCATGACAACAGGCTGCAACTTTCTATGGGCCCTCATACGATAAAATAGGTAGCTCAAAAAAAATGTTTTTGCTGACCACTTGGTGCCACTGGCCTATTTTCGCACCTAAAATTTCGTAACCAAAACCATTAGATGCCATTTTAGAGCCTTTGAAAATGGATAACATGAGACTTGACTCGTTTCGTAACTCAGCACATTACTTCTTACTAATACAGTCGGATAAAGTTATAAAAACGGCACGTGCACTAGCCTATTCATGTCATGTATGAATATAGTTGCTTTTGTCTTGCTTGTTCTCTCTTTCTAGCTCAGAAAGAATGGAAGGCGCCTGTTAACATGATAATAAGTTTCAAACTCGTATAGTACGCAACATTTTACAGTAGCATTCATTCATTTTAACAATTTATTTAAAAACCACTGAACATCTTTTTAGTAAGCCTCTTCCTGAACAGGAGGTCGGTATAATAAATACCTGTAAAACTGCTACTAAAACTATGTCTAATCAGTAATCACTAGTGACAGGTTTGATACTAACTTCAACTCCTCGTTCCCATTGACATTCTCAATAAAAGCCACGCAAGTAAAACTTTTTTATTATAATAACCATGGGGGGTATAATTTAAACAATCACGAACCATGCGCACGGCACAACAGCACACTCAAAGCAAACTTTGCGAACATTAGGCTGGGCGTATACGCTCAACTTTAGATTCTACAAGGCATTCCAAAAGTTGATCGTGTGCGCCTAACCTAAAAATAAACTAATAGTGGACAGTGGTGGCGGACCGCTACAACAAAAGCATACTTTCGTTATTATTTTTATTTGACATCTAAATATTCGATTACAGTCAGATTGCCGTATAATTTACTTGCGGTTACGTTGTATCGAATACGATTTTCTAGCATTTGTCTAAGTGAGAGTACTGGAACATCTCTATTTATTTTAAAGCAGAGATTCCACCAATGTTGTGCGAGGATGTGTTGCGAGGAATATGTTTTTCATGAACCAATAGAAACGCTTCATTTACCTCGCCTCGCTCCGCTCAGCTGTTTCCACCAGAGATGTGCTCGCAACACATCCTTCATCATTATTGGTGGAAACGCAGCTTTAGTGCTTGATTGATGTCATAACCTCCTGGGGTTCAAAGTGATAATTCTAGGACATATTGTTAGCAATAGAACTAATATCTTTTGAAAAAGGAATAAAGTGACATTTTCTCTGTATTATTCAAATTTACAAAAAAATGAATTCAACTTTATATATGAGCCATTAAGTTTTAAATTTCGATGTAAATTTTTGTTGGTGGGTCGCAGGAGGATAAATGTAATGCGTTCTTTGCTCGCATAAATTCCGTGAATGTGTACTATGTATAGTGTTTGTAACAGTTATTTGTCCACGACCAGAACTGGAAAGGAAAGAACTGTAGGAACTTGGTGGGTAACAAATCTGATGATTACATGAACTTAATGTACCCATTTAAGAAAGTCTTCTTCCAACTGCGTTCAGATTATGACTACTTAAAAAAATCACATCATTTTATTAATTTGAAAACATTTTCTTTCTACTCTTTTAACATAATTAAGGGTATCTAAGAAGAGCAAATTTTCACTTATTGCATAGATAATTTTCGCAATCTTGCAACATGCACTTTCCATTTCGATCGCAAACCAATATTATTATTTTATTGTCTGACAATCATAACTACCGTTATTAAAGTCCCTATCCACTGTCCACTACGTGTACCTTCGTCGTCGCTGTGGTGGGCACCGGCGAGCAGTTTCTTGGCAGTCTTCCACCGAAAACTGCGGAAGGGCGACTTGCTCCGCGAACGCGACTTCACCTTACCGCTGCTAGAGGGCGTGGCCGGACTCGAACTCGAGCCAGCGGCTGGACGGATCAAGGAAGGTAGCGAATCGGGAAGGACGGGATGTATTAGGTTTCCATTGATCGATTACATCGAGAATCGATGTTTGAAATGGCAGTCGAGTGAAAAATGTAATTGTAATTTTTTTATTGTTTTCAATGGATGATTTGATCGTTTTTTTTTAATGAAATTATGAATGGTTATTTCAACCATTGTTTTTTTTTTAAAGATGAAATCGGATGATGTGAAGGATTCGGAGTAGAGGTGGAGAAAAAAAAAACAAAACAAATAATTCAAAGCAACACAAAAACGAACGCTTTGCAGCAAAAACAAAAGCAATCATGCTCAATAGTTTGATATTTGGACGTTTATCGTAATGTTACACATAACAGTTGTTAGGACATGCAACATACATGGACATATAACAGTCACCTACTACCATTCCGAATTAAAAGGGTTCTAAATAGGTTTAAGGGAAGTCGTGGTTCAAATAGGTTGTATTATTTCTTTCTATATGTTGTTTTAGTAGCCAACTTATAAACGCAAGTAAACTTTGCATTTGTAAGGTGAGGGGTAATCTCTTGAACCAGGGAATCGATTCTAGAAATTCTTTCACTGTCCCTGGAGGTGACTGTGGCGAAGACGAAGTTGTGAGCAACACTTAGTCCATCTACTTATATAGGTATGATAAAAATGATTAGAATTCTTCTTAAAAATATGTGTAAAAGTTATTTGTTTTCTATATATTAGAAAGCGAAGTGCAATACAATACAATAAAATACAAATATTCTTCAATATTGGCGGTCTATCGAAAATTAAAGAAAAAAAACTACTGGAGCGCTGAACTCAACAACAAAGTTGCATACAAATTTCATTGTTTTTAGACTGTAGCGCTTACGCTTGTAGCCGACTTATTTGACCGTTGAACCTTTTGCAACCACGACATCCCGCAACCCCTAAGTACAATACTCACTGGACAACCGTGCGGGTTTAGCGGGCGTCTGTTTGGAGGGCCCCGGGCGCTCGACGGCGGCCGAGGCCGGGGGCGGGGTCGGGGTCAGGGCCGGGGCCGGGACGGGGGCCGCGGGGGGCGTCGCCGGCCGGGGGCTAGCCTCTGCATGCGACACTACGTGCTAGTTAATGCTACACTACGACATGCTAGTAACTACATGCTACTGGAATGTGAGTGCGTATTCTAAGTTGATTTTACAATTGGCATCTAGTCTTACCCTCATCACCTCCACCCGTTTCGCGGCTGGACACAGGCCTCCTCTCATAATGAGAGGACTAAGGCTATTAGATCCCTTGCAAGTTTATTATTTCGCAGGTGCATACAGGGTTTCTCTTCACCAAAAAACTTA
Source organism: Choristoneura fumiferana (assembly GCF_025370935.1). NCBI lineage: Eukaryota > Metazoa > Arthropoda > Insecta > Lepidoptera > Tortricidae > Choristoneura > Choristoneura fumiferana. Next base: position 13,279,900 of record NC_133478.1, read on the forward strand.
CAGCAAATTTCAAAAGTAATTTCGCGCAAAAATTATGAAATATTATAAGGTGCTAGTCCGGGCACCACGGCTTAGTTAGTACTCCTATGCTTCGAATAATGCGCGTTGCTTGAGGGAATAATTTGAAATGTTCTCGCATTATTATATTACAATCATCCATATATTAGAATACACACACACACTCGACACAAATTAATACAGCAGGAATACCGTGCTGAGGCATGCATAGTGCTTTTTAATACTACAACATACACTAAATTACAAACTACTTAAGAATAGAATCACAGTTACTGTTAAGAACTACCTAAGAATATCGACCCTTTACCTGTTCGAGCTTTTAGTTTTACCCATTAATTTTATTAATACCCTACGACGGCTAATACTGCACATAGAATAAAGCTATAATAAAGCGGTAAATATAAAAAGCACAGCGTTTTATACAAAACATTTTTTATATAAAATATTTTTATAGAAAGCAAAAGTTTGAGAAGCAAGTAAGTGAGCACACATACTAACCTTATTTACAGCTTCTGTTACAGAAGGATACACAGTACACTCGATAATGATTCAAATAGGCTAAAGTATTAGAGCTGGAGCGGTAGAGTGACAAAGATAGAGTATCAAACCTTCACCGTGACTAGACGTTCACAAAGTAAATAATAATATAGAAAATATGTAAAACGATATAAAAATAAAGTTTACATGTAACGTGAGTGAGGGCAATCGGTGTTTATATTAACAATAAAATCCATAGAGAAATGTTCAGAAGACTTGAACATTAAATTGATATTTTCAGCACTCTATGAGATTTAAGGCATCGAAGACATTGAGCAAGTTCCATTGAATGGTGGGCGTCAAAAATAAAGCTAGCCACACAATGTAATTCTATTTAGCCGGCTCAATGTCAACGAACAGACAACTTAAATTCTTAAACACCGATTGCAAATAGATGATCGTGAAACAGTGAATCGATGACAATGGCACGAGAATAAAAATCGTCAGATGATACCATCACCGAAGATCTAGAGATGGTGATGAGCATTAAAAGTCGTGCAGTAATAAAGAAAAGTGCTATTTAGCCCCAACTACTAAACAAAACCTAAACAGACCTAAACGTATAACGTTGTACGTAAACACTGAAAGCCTCGAAGCTACGGTTAAATATAGTTACAAACTCGTGTACCAATTAGCTTGAGCTAGTTTCGAGCGTGGTGTAACCCGGCTAGATATCGTATACACCCATTTTAACTACCAAATCGAAGCTCATGCGTATATAGCCGGGTCTTTTTACATTGGTTGAGTTTTACCTGGCTGGGAGTGTGGTCGCTCTTGGGCCTTCTCAGCCGCTTTAGTGGACGTTCTCCTTACGACTACGCGTGTGCATGTGTGGACAACACATCGGTAAGTAACCGCCCTTTGACGCTCGATAGCGACTCGCGCGGCGAACGGTATGCAAGTCCCATTTAAGAAAAGCAAATGTGATTGATACATTTTGAAATGGCATTTTTTTTTAATATTGAACATAGAAAAAAAATGTTCTGAATGCCAATTGTGCGGTATTTCACCTCATGAAATTCACTTTGCTATGGTTGGGTGCAGGCAAATAATTGTTATATGTACGGTCTAGTCAATGAGAGGGGATTTTTGCATAAACTAATAGATTCTTCACGCAAAGAAACCCCGCCGACTGAAACTGCCTTACAATAACATATGAACCCACGCTTACACAGCGGAAACAAAATGGACTGCATGATACAGAAAGACTACCTACAGTCTTGGGCAAAGATATCGACACGGCCAAAGTTGCAAAAATATGTATACACGGCCTTAATGTTAAGTGCATAAAGTCGTGTATACATATTTTTGTAACTTTGGCCGTGTCGATATCTTTGCCGTTGACTGTACATAACAGTCATCTTTAGTTAGTCGTTCGCCGTCCGAGTACGCTTACTAAGGGCAATGAATTCACACGTAAAGCGGCAAGCGATGCCGTAAGCCTTCCATGGCCTATCATAGTGCAGAAAGTGCTTCTTTTTATAACCAAGTCGATATTCGCATATATTCTGAAGTAACAAGTGTTATTGCAATATGCAAGCTGCATTCACCTGTTGTTGGTGAAAGTTAGTGGAAATTGTTCTCGTATTAAGTTTTTCTCGAGTGCTTAAGACATTACACATGCGTGCTTACATTGCAATATGTGATTCGAAGTGATGTTAACTTGTTCTCTCGTTAAGTTACGTTAAATCGGATTATGTTGATTGGAACTCGCATAACATCTTTTTTAACTATCAATAACTGTTCAAAGACATGATACGAGTGTAGTTCTTAAAAACAATTTTCCTGACAAATAGCTTTTATTCCTATTTAGTTGCATACAAAGTTGACCATCAAAACTGACATCAGCTGCACATAACAAAACGCACGCTTTATGAAATTCTTACTGGTTATTATCTTCTTAATGATTTCATTATCCGTTCACCATTTGCTACGTGTAGTGCACAATCCCAAGTTATGTGAAATTGTGTCTTTATTTTATTATGAGAGGGAGGCAAACGAGCATGCGGCTCATCTGATGGGAAAGTACAGCCATCTGCATTAATATCTGCCGTAGCGGAGCGTACAAAAACATTTGACATGTCCTACCAGCTCTAGAAATACATTTTAATCAGATATTTACGCACACTTTGCTGTGTCAGATATTAGTGCTGGTTGCTGTACCAAAACTCAAGGAAAGTCATTTCGATCTGTTGCCGGCCTTTAAAGAAATAAGCCCAATTGTTTGCTCAATCTTGATAGTCACCTTTCACAACCACACTTGATCAGGCCCTACGAAGTGCAAAATTCCAACTTCGTATCTTGCCGTCCCGCTGACGCTTATATTATTTAATAAGAGAGTGAGAGGGACGGTACAATAAGAACTTAGATTTTCGTAGTAGCTCCCATGTCTCTCAACTAAAGATACCTTGTTAGTCTTACCTTGTGGTTGCGGCTCTGGCGAGGCGGCTCGGTCGACCTGGTCCTTGGCCGCGGCGGCGGCGGCCGCCTCCGCGGCTTCCCGCTCCCGCTTTTCCCTCTCCGCAGCTTCGGCTGCCTCCTGGCGTCGCTTCATTTCCTTCACCTCGAACTGAAGAAATCAAAAGGGTTTGGTTAAGGTTTTGATGGTATGGGAATGTAGGTGGACGAAGAGGAATGTGCGAGTGCAAAAACCTTCAGGGCGTCCGCTGCGTTAAGCGAGTCCACAGATTGGCTTGAAGCGGCGTGCTTGTTTCATTTATTTATTATTTTTATAAACCAACATGTCATCTAATGTAGCAGCGCTGCATGAGGCGGGTCTCTGCTCTATTGAAACTTATTGAAACAGCACGCGGCGCAGACGCCAAGCCGTGCATCCGCTATACAGCGCAGCTTAGTTTTTAGGTATTCGTTAGTCACAAATTATTGACGCAGTATGAACCACAGCCAACGTCCAATGCCTTTTTAGGACATGTGAAAGATATATTTGAATGCTTAGATCTATGAGCCTTTGCAAAGTTTTTTACTTCACTTTTACTACAAGCCGTTTATTTTTGCTGCACATTCCTACTTGACCCACAGTTGTGTTCATTTGTTAGAGCAAACTGCGAATGGGTTAGTCAAGTTGCTACATAGAATATAATCGATAATCATTATTTTGAAACAGTCAACGGCAAAATATAAAACCCAAGTACCCATAAAGTACCGCCTATTGCCGTAGTAATAATATTTTTTTTTTTTTTTCAAAAATCAAAATGTTTCTTTTGTAAGTACGCCGCAAAAGGCTCAAAAGAGCCCATGTAAAAACATGTAACTTCTTTTTATACTACTAGCGGTTACGAAAAGACCATATTTTTATTCAAGTAACAAGAAGCCCATATAGTATCGCCATGTCCGACCGTCCATCTGCCCGTCCGGGGTTTAGCTTAGATACTGTCAGTGCTACAAAGCTATAATTTTTCACGAGACTCATACGTACTTGATCGTTTTTCTTAATACCTTAGAGTACAAAACTGTTAACATTTGATTTTGCAAGATATTTTTGCAACGAAAATTAAGCACATAGTTAAAATAAAGTTCAATATTGTAAGTAACAAGCATCAATCAAAAGCCATGCATAGAAACCAGCATTTAAACAGCGTCATGCGATATACCAGACACCACTTACACTATCCAAGTATGTATAGTACCATTCCGCTTCAGGATAAAGGAGTGTGCGCGTTTGGGCCAACAAAATCAAAGAGGAATTCAGAGGAATCGTCTTTACGTCCTTCCCTAAGTCATTAACAGCTTTATTACTGCTTGTAAGTCCAGGTAAAGAGAGAACAGCGACGTCACTTACACTATCGGGTTCAGGGGTTTTACTTTTCCTAGACCATTTTCTGAAGAATCTCTTTATGCTTCCTGATTTAGATGAGGATGAGCTTGCATGCCTAAGGAGAGAAACGTTAGGGAAGATGTGTAGGGATGACAGTCTTTCCCAAAGGATGAAGTCTATGCAGGATAAAGATATGCTACAAGGGTTGTTTTCGGATTCGGCTGGATATTCGAAGAACACAGAGCTGTATATGTCAGGGGTTAATGTGTTTCTCTTTAGAGGGGAAATAGGAGGGCTACTGAATTCAGAGATAGTTGACAAGCTATTGTTCCCGACTTTGGTCCAGAGGTAAGAGTCATTCGGTGCGAATTGTTTTGAGAAGTCCAATGTCAATTGTCTGGGTTGGATTTGTTCGGTCATCTTGTATTTTCCACTTTTGTGTATTATTTCTTTGACTACGGCGCCGACTGGGGGCTCGTTGGGATAGTTATAGACGGATGGGAGGCTGTTTCTCTTCATGGGAGGGGGAGGTTGGAAGGTGAAGGTGGACTCGTCATATTTGTCCCAAGGCTGGACGCTAGGCCAGAGCGTCGCTTCACGAAGTTCAAGCTAGTGACGGGGTTAAAAAGAAAAAAGTGTAAGTGTGACACCAGTGCAAATAAATACAGTGAAAGTGCAAAACTTTATAAAGACAACACAACAAAGGTAATGTTAATTAGGATCTGTCTGTGGTATAAAAAACTACTATTAAGTCATGCGTTTAACAGCTAACTACGATTAAACAAAACGCAAAACAAAAAAAAAACCACCACTATTATTGATTTCTTTAGGGCAGTCAAAAATAAATATTGATGAATCACCCAGCAAAATAAATAAATATTATATAGTAAAATGATAGTTTTGTGACAGGCTATATAGTTGGCGCTAGTATTGTAAGGTCCGTTCAATTTCGACATTTGCGGCAAGTCTGTAATTTATTAAATATAAATGAGCCAATCACAAGCAAGGCTGTAACGTCCAATGGACCTGACGATACCAAAGCCATCTATCGATATTTCGCCCGTCAAGAATCCCCCATCGACTTCAAATCACCAATTGACCAAGTCCCAAAACACGAGCTTACACTAAGGGTGCTAGAAAACAGAATACATATATACTATAGGTACACATATTTATACCCACTTAAATAGACAATACACATATAAAACTCAAGAACAAACATTCGTATTTCTCATACGCCTATCTGTCCCGAGCAGGGATTTAACGCAGGCCACACGGCGGCCACGACGTACAAAATACGCGTTCTTGCATCTAAATAACCACGACGACGTCTTTACACGCGTCAATGTGTGCGTAAGATACACAGGGCTGACTATCGCAAAACCCTAGTACTATAAGTATCTAGTACCAATGACATTTATATGTAGGTATGGCTTAGATATGTGCAAATAAATGTAATCGTTAATCTTACCTATTTATTTAAACCTACTTAAAATGTGTCTGGCTGTGTATTTCGCATTATTATTTTTAATTACAATAGATATACGACTACAAACTACAAACTTAAATGAATTGTTAGGGTTTCAGAAATCATTTATTTATAAAAGGAAGTAGGGAGGGTACCGTTACCATTTCGCAAAAAATTATTGCTCCCGAACTTAGTGCCGTGCGGCCTACATACATCGCGTTGCGCACCCGACTGCTTTCCTGCGGTTTTCCTGCAATCTGCACTTGAGGGGTGGGGTAACTCAAAACGGTGCGGGGTGGAGCGTGGCCATTCTGTACGTTAGTACTATTATATATTCTGTGCCCCAGCACCTCATGTTTTGTGAGTTCTTACATCACCCACCTGACTATGCGGTCGTCAGTACATCTAAAGCCTCATTGAGATAAAGCGAGAAATATTTTGCGAGTCGGGGTCTATAACCCTCGATAGTAAACTTATCTCGTGCCGTCGAAATCAACGCCTCAAAGTGGGCTAAAAGGCCGAAGAATTCTTAGATAAAAACTTAGAACATCGTACCGTGGTGAGTCGCTGTAGCGCGCTGAACCGGTCCTCTTGAGCGGCGGCGGACTTCTCGAACGCCTCGTGCTTCTTTATGAGGCTCTCCACTTCGTCTATGGTGTGCCCGAGCTCCTGGGACATGAGGTACGGCTCCTGAGCTATCAGCCAGGCCTCCGCGACGGCCGCGTCGCGCGCGAACTGGTACACCTCCAATACTGCAGGTAAACAAGTCTAATGAGTTACATTAGGTCAATAATCTGCGTTTTTGCGGCGTTTTTGTTTCGTCATTACCGTTTCGGCAAGTATTATTACAAGAGATGAGGACTACATTTTTATGAAAAATAAAGACAAATACCGATGCCAAATCTAGTGTCAAAATTCTTACGTCTTGTTCGTTGACCGTTGTGCTATGAAACGTGAGATGGTAATGACGTTTAAGCGAGCATTTAAAATATTTACCCAGTCGTTCGTTATTAATTGCTAGCAAGAACACGAATTAAATTTGAATCAGCTAGCATCTTTTTCTACGCCATCTTAGAGGTCATCCATAAATTATGTCACACGAACAAACTTAGTTGCGATTTTCAGTAATAATAAGTTAGATACAATATGGGTATTTTTAATAAAATTTGGCTTTGACACGTCGTTTTCTAAAACGAGAAATTGGCAGTGACAAAAAAAAGTACAAAGAGCAATATGAACACAACTACAACAAACAGATGACTCACTGAGCTGCAGATTCTCCCAGCGCTCCTCCCAGCGGCGCAGCAGCGCGTTCCTTTGGTTTGTCAGTTGGAGCAGCTTTTCCTTGATGTCTGTGGCCGCGTAGTGCTGCCGCGAGAGCAGCTCCTTGCCGAGAGAGATACAAGCGGAGAAGTTGTCTTCGCGCGTATCTATCTCCGCCTTCAGGGACTGGTGGTTGTTCATGAGTAGTTCTACGCCGCTCACATCCCTGGCAAAAGAACAGAAATGTTATTTACACAAGTTATGCGTACGTTCGCTAGAGTAGATGAACTGCGGATGACATTTTGCTCATATCCTGCAAATACTTCAAGAATATTTCAGCAGATTGATAGCCTAGGTTAGTTTAACTGAACACAGCTGTAAAAGTTTTTCGGAGTTTCGGGTCAATGTTACGTGCCAAATGCCTAACACTTTTCGAGTTTAAAAAATCGATGAAAAACCTTTAGGCAGTTGTCTCACCGCCGGCGAGGAAACGATTGGCTATCGACTATTTTCTAGCTCAAGAAACGAAAAAAAGATATAAGTTCCTGTGTGAGTAAAAGAGACATATATATTAATAGTTGATCGCTGGCGGTTCACACTGCCGGCGAGAACTCGCTCTTACATCTTTCGTCGCAGCGACAAGAGCTATAAAACTCGCTGAGCTATAAAACTAGCTCAGCAATACCCGGCTCGAGCGAGTGGAGCGAGTAATCGCCCGTCGTGCTCGAACACTCGCTTTTCACTGCTCGCCCACTCGTTTCTAGTTACTCGCTCTGCTCGCTTCTCGCTCATCGTCGGCGGTGGGACAAGTGCCTTACAACGAGCGTTCAGTCAAAGAAAAGCAATAACACCTCCTGAAATGTTCCGGGAGAATTTAAAGACATCCAGGAATAAAGTGGGTTGAATCTATATTCAGCCCATATTGACTACATGGTCAGAGCAACTACCGTCATTCTTAGAAAACACACTGAAGTCTGTGATCTGGTATGAAAATGAAATTTTTGTTGCAAGTCTAATTTCACCCACTTCTAGTATTTAGGTTGACTTGAAGGCATGGATTATGATTATGAAGTTTGGATGACACTGCTAGTGTAGTCAGCACAAAAGTTTATATTAAAACTTTTTTTTATATAAACAGTGGGACAGAATAGGCTGATAATAATAATAAACATGACCGTCAGTTTGCCGTTTTACAATTGATTGAGACATAATTACAAAGCATTCGTAATCGACTTATGTTATGGATGTTCATGCGAGAGCGGCGGTGATTGCTTTTGACCAGGTGACTTGCTTGTTCGTTTTTACCTATCACATATATACATGTTACCTAGGCTTTTCTCCGGTGTTCATCTGCCTAACGACATCGTCCATCCAGAGCGTGAGATTCCGCACTTGGTTGAGGAAGCGGTACAAGTCGTCGGCGTCTTCGAGCTTGGCCTTGCGCGCTGCGCAGGCGGCTTGCAGCGAGGCCCACGCTTCGGCAACTTCCGCCTCGCGTCGGGTGATCTCGGCCGCTTTGTCGCCGGCGTAGGACGCGCCCAGGCGGCCGCATTCCGCGCTTATTGCTTCAACCTAGCAAAAATTACTGGTTTAGTGTTTTTAGATAAATAAAGGGCTGGTTCGATCATTATCCCAAAATCTTAATTTACCTGTACCGTTTTTTTTCAACTATTTTTTTTTCATTATGGTTTTTCACTAAAGGTAATTTTCACAATCGCGTTTTTACCCAATTATAATCGACATTGCAACAGTGTCTACGGAGCTCCGCTAGGCGGAGCTCCTACTTCTGTGTGTGTGCTTTTGGCCCTTCGGGCCAATGCAAACTTAAAATAACCTAAACCTACCTATGTTTGTGTGTCAATTAAAATGCAAAGAAAAAAAATCACGCTACTTTTGCGCTGCAGCGCCGACGCTGAGATCGTCGCTCGCGCGCCGCACGCACTAAAATACCTGGTGCTGTGCATGAATTAAAAGTCGCTGAAATTCTAGCTGCACACTGTGCTGAGAGCTCGTCGCTGAGTCGCTACTGCGTACCTGGTGTGCAGCAGCTGCTTGCGTTGCAGCGCGCCGACGCTGAGCGCGTCGCGGCCGAGCTCGTCGCTGACGCCGCGCGCCGTCTCGCTCGCACGCACTACAGCAGGGGGCAGGTACCTGGTGCTGCAGCGTGGTGAGGTCCTGCATGAAGGTGTGGTGCTTGCGTTGCAGCGCGCCGACGCTGAGCGCGTCGCGGCCGAGCTCGTCGCTGACGCCGCGCGCCTTCTCGCTCACACGCTGTAGAGTGTCCTTGCAATCGTGGAAGTACTTGTGCAGCTCTCGGGACGCCATCAGCATCTGTAATGACAAGCACGTTAGTATATCTGAGGCATACTTCAGCTGTTTTTAACCCCCGACCCAAAGTGTTCTAAGTTTGACTCCAATGTCTATTGTGTGTGGCATCGTAGTTCTCTAACAGATGGACCTTCCGTTTCAACCGGGGATCAACTCCGAGAAGTCAAGCTTTATAGCCAGGTTTCAGTAAGCTGGGCCGTGAGAGGGTAGGACAGAAAGCATTTAACTGGGCCTCTATTCTAGTATGCGAAGACACTACTATTAATTCACCAGTAAGTTACCTGTGTGCGAGTCTCGATGAGTTCGAGCAGATCCTGCCAGGTCTCCTTGAGCCCCTCCTTCCACTGCGCGATGGTGGCGTTGTCCGAGTGTCCCATGCCGATCATCTGGTCGGCGATACGCTCTGCCGTCGCCACGCGCTCTGAACCCACGGCCTGCGTCTCGCGGGCGAACTCCTTGAAACGCTCCCAGAGCAGCTGCAGACAAACGCGTCATTTAACAAGGTGTTTACGGTACGTCATCAGCCGTAGAGATAGGGGAGGAAGTTGCCAATCCTCGCCAAGCTTGGCAGCAAGTTGGTGAGCGCAGTATAGGATGTAAGGTTGCCAAGACGACGCTGCTGCCCGCCCATCTTATGGTATTATCGCACCGGTTTCTATTGGCCCGCCAAGGCATTTGAATTTCGCCAGCACACCTATCAAAATAGTGGCCCGGCACCGCCTAAAACTTAAAAAAATGTTGTCCACCTAGAAAATCTATTGGATAGCCTTGATTTAAGGCTATGGTCCAGCATAAACAGTTACATATCCCCAATTGAAAAAATCACTTCACAATTTTTTTTTAGTTTTTGGTAGTAATGAAACCAGCTGGTCTATTATTTACAGCTGCATGCATACTCACAGTGACATGGTCGTAGTCCTGTCCCAACTCCTGGCTGCTGGCGACGAGCTCGCGCTCGGTGATCCACTGCTCCAGGTCGTCGACCTCGCGCGACAGCTGGAACAGCCGCAGCGCCTCGTCCAGCTTGGCGCGTCGCTCGCCGGCCAAGTCCTTCAGACCGGCGTAAAGCTTGTCCACTTGGGATTGCTTCACGGAGATTTGTTCGCTGAAACAATCGTGTATTACTCGAAACGTTTCTGGTTATGATAAAATTTGAGAGGCTACTCTGAAATTTAAAGTTCGTGTCGTGTACCCCCTGTTAGTGTGAGCGGGACGGCACGACACACACGAAGTTCAAAAATCTAACTGTGCAAACGAAATAATCTGCACCGATTTGTCATACACACGTATGATAATTTTGCGCTAAATCGTTGCCATGTGCAGCAGGGTCTCGAAAGATCAGCCAACCTCAAGGGATGCTCCTCGCCGGTGAGCTGAACTAACCTCAAGGGATGCTCCTCGCTGGTGAGCTGCCGCACAGTCTCTCCCAGCTGCCTGATAGTCTGCGCGTAGTCGTCGACGGCCTGCTCCAGTATTTCGTGCTTCTTCATGAGGTTCTGGGCGCTGATCTCGTCCTTGCCGCGGTCTTCCACCATCATGTACAGCTCCTGCTCGCTCATCCAGGCCTCCGCTTCGTTCGCGTCGAAGAGGTACTGCTGCGCCTTCTCCCATTGGGCGAGGTTGTTCTTGCGTTGTTCGATGGCATCTAAAAAGTATAAACATCCATTATACTGTAGATAATCGCCATAAATTCAAGCCCTAGTATCTTACTTGATGAAAATTGACACCAATTAACTTAGCCTCAAACTAAGGAAAGCTTACACTATAGGCACTAAGCAACGGATAAACATACTTATCTAGAACTGAAACAATTGCTTTGCTCACCCGCGATCTTATCTAGACTTATCTAGATAAATACATACTTAAATTCCATATCGAATAAACGACTCGAGAACAAACATTCGTATTCGTAACCCGGGATCTCATTTCGTCGTCAGGTTCTCTAACCAAAGTACCATAACAAACATATTACCTTTAAGTTCTCGCCATCTCGCAGTGAGTTCCTCAATGAGCGCTTTGAATTCGGGCGAGGCCTCGTGCTCTTCGTCGATGAGCTTCTGCCCGTTAGCGATGACGGTCAGAATACGCGGCTCGTGATTGTCTGTCTCTGTCTTGAGCGACTGATTCTTCTTCTGCAACATCTGAACGTTGAACAGCGAGTTGCCATAGTCCGTGCTAGTCGCGAGTGGCATTTTCTCGTGCACCCAAAGGTTCTCATCTTCAACGTCGCGACGGAATTGGAACGCCTCCTTCTTCTTAGCCAGCTGGCGCTGACGATCCAATAACGGAGCTTTCAGCTGTTCGAATCTATGCTCCACCAACTTCTTCTTCTCCTTGATCTCGTCCATTTTATCAGGTACGGTCTTCTGTAGGTATTCAGCTTGCGTCTCGAGTTCGGTGACCTGCTTGGCTTTAACTGCCATCTGAGTCTCGATCATCTGTTGCTTCTGCATGAGAATATTCACAGATGCCAGATCAGTGCCGGTGTCGGTGTTCTCGATTTGTTTCTCGAGCTCGTTCATCCATGAATCGATGTCGTCGCAAGTCTGGTGGATGAGGACCTCGCGATTGGCGTCGAAGAGTCGCTCTCCCTTGTCCTTGGTGGTGGTTTGCAAGTTTTCGAATTGGTCCTGCAGTTCGCTCATCTTAGGGGAGATGACTTCGGCGAATTCCGGTTTTTGTTTCATGAGATCCTCGGCCGCGTTCTGTACGGCGAAGAGGCGTTCCTTGTTGGCGGCGATTTCAGCCTCGAACGCTTGATGGCGGGTCCATTTGGAGTGAATGGTTTTGGCGGAGCGGTAGGTGTCGTCTTGGGCTGTGACGTTCTTTTCTTGGACCCATTCGCCGAGCTCGTCGCAGTCCTGAAGGAACTGGTGTAGTTGGAGTTGGTCCTGGAGTTTTTCCATCTGTTGCACGGCCTTTTCGCGGTTGGCGGCGCGGCGCTGCTCGATGTTGTCGGCCTTGCGTTGGATCTTGTCGGCGTCGAAGTGTTTCTCCTCGACAAGGCGGTTTGCGAACTGGACGACAGAATTGATCTTGTCGTCGTTGGCCTCCATCGTGGTGAGGAAGGCTTCGTGCTCCTTGATCATGTTCTCGGCTTGCTCCAAGTTGGTCGGCGGCTCGGTCTTGGCCAGTCTGCAATGAAGTTTCAGTTAGTTTCTTACACATTGTTTCATTAGTTACCTGTACATTTACAGTCGCCATTAAAAAAAAACGTGTAAATGCGTGTTTGCATATTTATGATGGTGAATATACCGTCGTGAATATGGATTGTTAAACCACTCGCCAGTATTCATAATTTAGCCAAGTAAGACAAACGTAGTGGACAGCGCTCTCCGGCCAGGTGGAGTGACGATCTGCGAAAGGCTGCTGGTAGACAATTCAATGGCGCTCATTACGGGGAGGCCTAAGTCCAGTTGTGGACTGCTGTCATTAATAAACCAGAATACTACACGACCAAATTACGACCACTAGCAAGTGGCTCAACAATCCCTGCTCGCAATTGCACCTACATGTTGAGATTTTTGTGACACAGTATCAGATGCCTTATTGTCTAACGCACGAGTTCGTAATAACAATCGTTTTCACCACTTCTTTCTTTCACACGGTATACACGGGTAGAAAGTAACGATGAATGCGTTTGCGAGCGCCAAAGCGTTAGGCAGTATGGCCACATTGAACAGTCATCACGACTGCTAAAATTCCGAGATCCCTCGTTTATAAATTGATGCTTCTCCGCCTCAGCTAATGCTGCGCCCTCACCTCAGCTCCTGGTGCGTCAGCAGCACCTCAGCCTGTCTCGCGTCGCGCTGCAGCAGCTGCAGCTCGAGGCTCTGCGCCAACAGCTGCTGTCTGTTCTCCCACATCTGCTGGAGCTCGGCCCAGCCCTCGCGGAGAGCCTTCAGCCGCTCCCGGAGGAACATGTACTGCGGATCGTCCTGAGTCGACGGCTCCTACAAACAAAACAATCAATCGATTTCCTACTTAACACTACTTGCAAAAATTTGAAGGTGCAGAAGGTCGAAGTCTATCCTTCGACTAAGTGATGATGATGGAGAAACAGACTATTAAATTGAACAAAAAATAAAAATATCGCAAATTTCAACTGTTTGAGTTGAGATACGCACCGAAAACAAAAACAACAAACGATCTGAAGCATTATTTTTACGCGACTTTTCAACTTGAGCAAGTATCGGGAATAATTGCCACGGATCGTTATCACTACTCACGGCATAAGAGTTAACTTGTTCTGTCCCGTGTTAGTAGCATAACTACGCGAGCTTCAGTTAAAACTAAGTCGTTTCAAACTGACACGAATCTTAACAACTCAATGGATGGAACTTCGATAAGCAAGCACAGGTGCACTTAAACACACTAATTAAGGTTAATTGCATGACCGCGAAGATTTAAGTACGTTCTAAACCGATTACTAAGTTTTTTAACTCATTGACCAGTTTTATTCCCTCGGGATGTAATGTGTAACTTACGGCGGTGATCTTCTCTCCGTACTCCATCATCTTGGCATACTCGTCCCTGTAGTTGTCGATCTCTTCCTTGATGGTCTGGTGCTGCGACAGAAGTTTTTCCGCCTCCGCCAGGCTCGACGGCGTGTCTGTAAACAATAGCACATTGGTAAACGAGGGCGCAAAGGAAGTTATATGTAACTTAACGTAGTTCGGCAAAGTATATTTTAAACACAACATTTCAAAGATAAAAAGTTTAAGTTTGGGCGTAGATTCACATAATCCCGATTTAATCTAAACTGAATAAGTCACCTACAACCATCTCACGGTAAGGGTTGCTTTAGAATATTGGTTAAACCTAGGAGTAATTAACCCGAAAGTGGCAAAACTGCTTTGTGTGGGGTAACGAATAAAAGTCCAAAAAGTACACAGAAAAGTACAAAATTATATAAAAATATAGTTCCTTACAGCTCAAGACAGCAAAGTAAGTGGCAGTACACTGTACCTTCGGAAGCGACGTCGGTCTGGGTCTTTGTGAGCCACGCCTGGAAGTGGTCGACGGAGCGCAGGAAACGATGCAAATCGCCCGCTTCCTCCAACTTCGAGTCGCGCTCTTTCAACTGTTGGGGAACATAATACGATTTAAATAAATATATACCAGAGGAGACGGGGCAAAAAGCGAACAAGCAGCTTCAAATAGAATGTCATGATCCAACGGATATACTTGTCTAACGATTGGCTATCGACTACGCTCAAGAAACGAACAAAATATATAAGATCCTGTGTGAGTAAAAGATTAATAGTTGATCGCTGGTTGTTCACACTGTCGGCGAGAACTCGCTCTTACATCTTGTCGTAGCGACAAGAGCGCTGAGCTATAGATACTCGCTCAGCGATGTCAGCTATCGCACGAGCGAGTCGAGTGGAACGAGTAATCGCCCGTACTCACACTAGCGCTACACTCGCTTCTCCCTGCTCGGTTACTCGCTCTACTCGCTTCTCGCTCATCGTCGGCGGTGGGACAAGTGCTAACAGATTTGTTGGCGTTAAAGTAGCCCCTTTGAAGAAGTCTATGCCTCAGTTCTAACATAGGGCATCTAGCCTGGGTTGGTCTCCTACTGCTAGGCACAGGTTTCCCCTGATGTCCTCTGTTCCTCCAAAGCAGTCTGAGGCCAGTAGTCTAGAAATACATTCAGGTCGTCCCGCCATCTCCGTCTGGCCTACCTCGCCATCGCCATCAGTCCTGTGGCACCATCTGTGGCATTTTTAGCCCGCGCGATCGAGGCGGTCGTATTTATTCATTTATATATAGAACATGGCCTTGTAGACTTGCAGCATTGTCCAAGGCGTTCGTTATAAGGTGTCATGATCTCACCATAGCAGTCAACTGTTCCCAGTTGTCAGTGATGTGCACCACTCGCTCTCTTATGAGCGCAGCCTCCTCAGGATGCTCTTCCTCGATCGCGTTGGCCTCTCCCTCCAGCGAGGAGATGCGGGCCTGTATGGCCGCCAAGTCCCGCTCCATGCCTGACAGGCGGCGCTGCAGCGTCATCACACCTGAAACAAACGATGATTAAGGCTATATTCAGATAAAAAAATTGTCACGCGTTTTCAATCGGTGCGTCGATACATCGCAGTAATGTATTTTTTAATTACAACGCGCCTCAGAGAGCGTTAAAGCGGCGTTAAGGGAAAATCTTCAGGCGATTGTGCGTTCAGCTTTATATAATCTCTACCAAAACAAACTGACGAGCACGCATAATATACAGTCGACGAAACTATCACATTTCAGGTCCCCTTTGTGCTACTAATGTCATGTTGACATTCCATACATCAGCCAAAGAAATCATAGCGAAATTGATTGTGAAAAGCTTCCACCGTGGTGCGTAGTTCAGTTTCTTCGAATTTATTTAAGCGCTTTTCAGTCAGCCTTACCCATCAAGTCAGCGTAGGGCAAGGTCGCAGCGAGAGATTAAAAGTCGGTACAGTGGTTAACACATAAGCAAAGATTTTTTATTCGCTTTTTACTACAATCGCCATATAATTTGATCGTGGGGGTTACATCTCAGTGTGATATACTTCAAACTCGTGGTTTGAAATTTGTCATTAATAAACCCTACCCTAGTACCCTAGATAATGCAAACATGTCTTATTAATACAATAATTCATAGACAAGTCGGCAGCATTCGGAAGCAATCGCGTGTTCTGTATTTTCCCAATGGAAACGAATTGTTCACTACATTTATAGAGCGAATATACGCAGTAATTCATAAACTCTAATATAACTCACCGTTGAGATCCATCTCAAGATTGTCGGTTTGTTGGAGGATGCGTTTCTTATCCTCGATCCAGGAGACGGTCTCGCGACACTCGATGTGGAACGTCTGCACGCCCTGCGCTGACTTGAGTTCGTCCTTCTTCGCCTCGGCCTGGGAAAATAACATCAATGCTAGAATATAACCAAGTGGAGAAATGGTATCAAATATCAATGGCGGCGCAGTAGTTGACGCCCTTCGTCTATATTTTTTGTTTGATTTACAAACTAACAGATTAAGACCAAATTTTGTTTTGAAAAAAGATTTTTGCAATGTTTCATTCTTCTAATTTAAGAGTTACCACTATTGTCAGTGCAGTCAATGATGCCTCTATTTTTCCCTGTCCAGCACTGCCGTATAAACAAAGAGCTGATGGACACGCGGACGTCACGTTACTAAGTCAAATTGCTAAGATGCCTGACATTCCACCTCTGTCTTGGTTCTTAGACACTTAGCAATGTAGGGTTCAACGGTGTTACCTTGTCCCGCAGCTGTCCCCAGGCGGCGTTAAGACGCGCCTGGCGCTCCTGGATGCGCGGGGCTTGCGGGTGCTCCACGTGCACCAGCTGCCGCGCGAGCTGGTTCACGACGGCCACGCGGGAAGCGTTCGCGTTCATCTCCTTGTCAAAACCGTCGTATCTGGAATGGAACAAAAGTTGAAACACACTAGAACGTGCCGGCAACTAAAGTTTAAATGACATCATGAACTGTGTCTATCAGAGACAATATAAATCGCAGCTGTATCGCTCTCTTGGGAATATAAGATCAAGCTAACCTGTGCTTCATAATCTCAACGTCATCGATATCCTTAGGCGGCAGCATGGTGTCGAGCATGCGGTCCTTCTCCGCTATCCACTGGTCGGCGGCATCAGCCTCGGCCAGCAGCTTGAAGAGCGAGAGAGCGTCTAGCAGCCGCTGTTTGCGGAGACGCGCCAGCTCGGCCAGCTCGCCGTGACGCGCGTCGATGGCCGCCAAACGTTCGAGGACTTCTGTGCTGCTCGCGTCTTCGGGGCTAAGCTCGCTTGCCTGAAAGAGTGCGAAGTTTAGAGTATGTGTGAACTAATGGAAGAGACAAATAACAGGTTTTCTTGGGGACAGTGTATTCAAAAAGGATCATTTTTATATTTCCTTTCTTTTTACAGAGTATTTACGTGACTGTTAAGATCAATTTGACCAGAGTCGTTATTTCCTGGTAGCATAATTTCAATTCTCTTTTTGCCCAAATGCTTTTTTCCCCACTATAGATTTTTCGTCGCTTTTTTTTTCAATTTTTATAATTACAGAAACACCTCTATGTCTTCCTGTTTCGGGCCGAGACAAACTTATCCTAAACTAAACCTACCTGTGCTGAATTCTAAAACATAGACAGACACGTTTCCGACAAGAAATATGAAATTTGCTTTTAATCAAAAAAAGTCAGTAGATATATGTTTCAATTTAATAAGAGGAAATTAACATGTGGTAATAGGTATAATAAAACTAAATAATTTTAGATCGTAGTAGGCCCGCTTAGTAAATATGCAAAATGACTTCTAAATGAGCTTAACGACCTATTCCGCAATTCAAAATGCGTAGCAAACTCTGTAATACGGCCAAAATTATAAACCAGCGTCTACATAGTGTCGGATTTGCCGTGGCTTAAGAATATAGTTCCTACATGGAACTAACTATTTACCGCTAGTTGTAATCTCAGTCTTGAAAAAAATGCATATAGACTTGATATTTATTCTAGATCTTTTCATACAGCTGAAATCATTTCATTTTCAGAAAGCAATGAAGATAAACACGAGTACCTACACCTTGCCTTAACTGGCTATATCTTCACCATTTTTTGTTTATAATTTTAAAACTGTTTGTGGTATTTTGAATTTTTGTTTTACCCTTTTCCAGGCATAGTGCATAACCACTATATAGCAACCATATAAATTACACAAATATTTGACCTTTACTAAATATACAATATGGTACAAAATCATTTGAATTTGGCAAAAATATTATTCATTTTTAAATTAATCCCTCATAGGTAAACAACATAAAACTATGATTTATTTTGTGGGCACATCTAAATTCACGGGGCCTGGAAAAGGGTTAATTGACAAAAGAGAATATACATGTCCATAATTTTCTAATAATCTAACTAACCAACTAATTAGGTTTTTTTTTAGGAAGCTAACCTATTATTTTACATACAACTCCTCTACACACCACACATCATACTTCTCCTTCTCTTAGTTTTGCTCTCTTACCTGTTGCTTAAGCTGCTGTATGACGTTGGCGTAGTTTTTGAGTTCGTCGGTGACGTCCTTGTGCTTCTTCAGTAGACTCTGCACCTGCGCTTCATCCACGCCCGTGTCTTCGGACGAGACCAGCCTAAACAACAAGACTTTCTTATAACAAGGAATAACGCGAATAACGAATAAGTATTCCTAAGGATTTCACGCCTATAACGGTCACGAAGAACGGCAAAGAAGTAAAAACGAGCCAACTCCTTTCTCAAAGGACCGGCAACGCATCCGTAACTCAACTTATGTTATGGGTGTCCATGGACGGCGGCCATATTATGCACCCGCCCGTTTTCCCCATATCATATAAAAACCGGCCAAGTGCGAGTCGGACTCGAAATAATCGATCAAGAAACACCATAACCACTCTAAGGTTCAATGTCACTTGTACGATTGAAAACATCAAAAACTTTTATCAGAAAATCAGCCAATATGATAATCAGCCTTATTTTTTTTTTGATATAGGAAGTTTTCAAGCTAATGTTATCGGAAGTTCATATGATTAATCAGTATAAAGTATCTATTTTGAATAGATACAATCCTACACACGGTCGGGTGCCACGATAAAACTTAATTAGCACAAAATTCAAGGGTGAGCCCGTTAAAGATTTTATCATGCACATATTTTAAAAACTCGTAATGAGATAACGTAATAATATCATTCGACAGAGTCTAATAATTCTAAGCCTGGCTACTTGCAACAAATGAGTATATGATACGGTTCGTTGCTCGAACCGAGCCTTGGCGAAAAATATTTGATCTCCAACTTTACGTATATAAATGCCGGCGGACAATAGCCTGATATCATTCAAATCATCACATTTGAAGAGACAACAAGATGTTCGCTAAGGTAAGAACCACCAAATTTCATTTCATTTAAAACATTTAATGTAAACAGGAGGGCGAGTCCTCATGTACCCCATGGCTGACAACCTTTATAATTTTGCTTCTCAAACAAAAAAAATCACCTATGAGTCGATGGCTTGAAGAAAACATTGACGGACGGTTTGACCAGGGAAACATCCCTCGTGCCATAACGGCACCATTTCATTTCTCAAATTAGCTCCATTTTACTACCGTAAAACCTCCGTAGTGTCATAATCATAATCATAATCATAAATTTATTTGCGAGAATGTAGAATGTATGGAGAATGTATGTATGTGTCATAAATTTGTTTGTGTCATCATTATGCCTAAGTATGCTAATAGTATACATTGCAAACATTTCTTTAACAAAGTGTATCAGTAATGTCTCTTTCTCCTGAGTTACGGGATAGAATAACAATACTAAAAAGTTGATTGACCCATCCCCAAAGAACCCATCTTACAACCATATTTTTTTTTTAGATCGCCTTCATTGCCGCTTGCCTGTTTGGCTTCGCTCGCGCCGGAGGGCTCAACTCTGGCCTCGCCCTGGCTGGTCACGGCGCCGGTCTCGGTAACGGCGGCTACGGCGGTTACGGTGGCTACGGTGCCGGTTTAGGCTACGGTGCCGGTCTGGGCTACGGGGCTGGTTTAGGCTACAGCGCTGGTCTCGGTTACAACGGCGGTCTCGGCTACGGAGGCGGTCTCGGCTACGGTGGTTACGGAGGACATGGACAGGCCACTTCATACGTACACAGAGTGGACCATCACGCTCCTTCCTATGGCGCTGGTTACGGCGGCTACGGTCACGGTGCCTACGGTGGTG
The DNA here is from genome assembly GCF_025370935.1 of Choristoneura fumiferana. Lineage (NCBI taxonomy): Eukaryota > Metazoa > Arthropoda > Insecta > Lepidoptera > Tortricidae > Choristoneura > Choristoneura fumiferana. Next base: position 13,300,039 of record NC_133478.1, read on the forward strand.
CCTACGGTGGCGCTTACGGAAACGGTGCTTATGGCGGTTACGCTGGCTGGTAATTAATTATCGATAACCTGATGAAATGAACCGTGTTCCTATAAACAATATGTACTGAAATTTAATAAACGTATTTTTTCTACTCTGTTGTTTCGCTTTTATTGTAACGACTTGTTACTTTACCTTCGTTGCGAATAGTTAGCTGATTGGGTCGATCAACTTTTTCTTGTTTGTTATTCTGTCCCGTTGTCCAAGGGACAACAGTGACAGTTACTTAAAAAAACTGTTATGATATATGCTACTAATTTGGTACGATAAAAATGTACGCTCTATGAATTATAACCACAGAAAACATGGAGAAACTCATGGTTTTTAAGAGTTGTCCAGGGGACGTAACCATGGCAACGCGGTACAAGGAAAAGTTGATCGACCCAATTTAATACGCTCACAGATGACAGTTAATTTATTACGACGCAAAAACAAAAAATGTGTATAATAAAACTATAAAAAAATTGTAATTGGATGTAAGTAGGCTAGCGAGTCTATTAAATTATCATAATTATAAAAACGAAAAAAAAAAACTGAAAGAATGGTACGTAGTAAACAAACTTTCAAGGCAAGCATTCTCGAGTTTAGTTTTTAATTACTGTTCTTCAATTGCGAAGCTCATTTTTATTTACATATCAAACAGAAAAATGGTGTTTTTTTTAAATAAGTTCGTATTCCATTGTCTAACATAAAAGTCCTATATTGTCTTCAAAAATCGTGGACCTTATGGTTAAAGAACAGAATAAGACTTCATTTCAAATATTGAAAATACATGATCATACTTTTCATCTATGATAACAACGGGCTATTTTATTTTTTATCCTACCAAGGTTTTCTTTTTACTCTTAACCAAACCTTATGGTCAAAAAAGACATGCCTCTTATATTGCACACAGAGCTAATAATCAGGCACAGAAACGTCACGCGTCAGTTCTGCGGGTGACACTTTTTACCGGCTCGGATATTACCGATATGGAATTACACACGAAAAATCGGGTCAGAGTTTCCATTATCCGGGCCAGTAAAGAGTTCTGCGATGTACGTACCGCAGCGTATCCAGCATCCAGTTATCGATGTCGTCGGCGTCGGCGAACAACTGGTGGTAGCGCACGGCGGCGTCGAGGCGGTTCTTGCGGAGGGACGCCACGTCCAGGAGGTGGTTCCATTGGGACAGGATGTCGCGGAGACGCTCCTGTGGTCAAATCAGACAATTGTTATTATTCTATGAAAGACAGTAAGGAGTCTGGAGGAGATTTTCTTAGGCGGGTTTCGTAATTTTTCAGCAGGTCAGAGATTATACAAAATGTTTTCAAAATTTATCTAAAACATTTAGTTGAAGTTGAAACGCACTGAAAACGGTTGTAAATACACAAATATTACAACCCGTACCGCCTTCGCGCCGCGCCGCACCGCTCCGCCACCGCTGTCAGTGCGTTTCAAAGTCGGGTTCTTCACATCTTTCACGCAGTAGACTTTAAACATTGATATCAATAAATGCCTAACATACGCTATAAATCATAGGCGCGCTAAGCTCAGTTGAGTCACTTGTCGATTTTAGAAGAATGAATAAAAATACGTTTCATCATCATCATCATATAAGCAGTCGGACATACACTGTCGGATAGGCTTCCCCCATACACCTCTAGTTGCTTCGGTTGGAAGAGGCCTGTATCCACCTTTTAACCAGCTCATCCTTCCATCTCGTTGGTGGAAAATCTACGCTGGTCTTGCCGATCCGCAGATAATGATGCGCGTGTTTAGGGAGCGCCAAAGTTCGCATACTCTTCGCTAGTACCGTAATTTTCGTCCGAATCATCGTTTGTCATATTTTTTTCCCACTGAAACCTTAAATCTTTCTGAAAATTTTAAAAGGTCGTTCTATAGAAAACTATAGGTTAGGTTAGGTTTGTTTTATAATATAACAATTCTGAACAATCATTGGATTCAGAGAAAAGAGTTATGACAAACGATCATTCTGATAAACATTACATTCGGACTTTCAATAAGTATGCGAATCGATATGGACCCGTGTGTTTATTAATAAGTTCAGATTATCCAGTGGAACAGTTTGCTCTTGACGTTTCCAACGTCAGTGTCGGAGCAAGTTTAGATGTATTTTAGCGACGATCGCTCATGTGAACTATTTTTAAGCTAACCTGTATCCTGTCGGCGCCGAAGTGTCCCTGCGAGACTAGTTCGTCGCCCACGCCGGCCACGCTCATGAGTTGCGGCTCGTGTGCCGCCACGTCCGCTTCTAGCGCCTTGTGCTTCGATATCAGCAGGTACACTGCAACGAAAAACAATGTTATCTATGTATATTTAGAATAAGTTGTCTATGAACTGAAACAATTACTGAAGTAACGCCTGATTACGACTGTATGACATTTACACACAGCCACTACTACTGGGACCAACATCATCATCATTATTATCAGCCTATAGCAGTCCATTCCTGGACCTAGGCTTTCCCCAATGAGCGTGATTGCGCCCAGTCCTCGGCTTGACACATCCAGCTTCTACCAGCAGCCTTTCGCAGATCGTCACTCCCCCGGCCGGAGGGCGTTCCTACACTATGTTTGCCGAGACGCGATCTCCACTCAAAAACTATAAAGAAGTATTTTTTCACAGGGCTCCTTTACAGGTTTTATTTCATAGTTTATCAAAACTCGATACCTAAAGGGGTTATAAAGCCGGAGAGCTAGATAAGAAATTTATAGAGCAACGAAATCCCTCTAGTTAAGAGTGCCAAAGTATCATTGTTAATTGATCCGATAGAAGAAAGGGGCGAGATGTTGGCGCAGTAGTTTTTAAGATGGGAGATGTCAATCTTTATAAATTCGTACACGGATGGAGCCGCGGCACAGTCTAGTCTGCCTGTCTGTCTGTCAGGTACACTCCTCACGCTGAACTAATTCTACTCACCAGTGGTAAGGTCGTGACCGATGTCATCCACGGAGACGATCTGCTCTTTCTCCTTGATCCAGTTCTCTTCATCAGCCATGTCCCAGTAGAACTGCCACAGTTTGCGGCTGTCTTCGAGGCGCTTCCTGTTTAACAACAAATAAGGTTTAAAACAGTGATGTTTTGAAATGGAAAACGAAATTTCCACACAAACGCCAGCAAACGCGAGCGAAGCTAAACGCGATAGCGGAAGTGGAACGGGTAGGGAGGGAGGGATACTGAGTAGCTAGTAATGAATAACCCATCAGTTCAGTTCCACTCCCAATCTCATTGTGATTTAACATATTATCAGTAGTACCGACCTGCGTTCGACGGCGAGATGCACGAGCTCCGCGTAAGCGTTCTCCAACTGCTGGATGCGCTCGACCGTGATGGCGGGGTCGCAGGGGCGGTAGCCGCCCTCCTCCTGCTCCAGGAACCGCTGCGACTGCCCCACCACCACCTGACAAGTATTTATACATTTAAAACAAACACCAACGTGGTAGTCTTATGATCCAGTTATCTAAAACCAACCAATCTTTAGGATCAGCTGTATTCAAATCATTTTTGATGGGATAAAATAGTACATTATTGCCGAAGCCGGGAAAAAGCAATACGTGGATGAGTAGAGTTTGACGGACGAAGCGTAGCTCAGTCCGTTAATAAATACGAATCCACGAATTGCCATTTCCGATGGGGCACATATTCTCCAAAAATGCGAGGAAAAAAAGCAAATTTGTTAAAATATTAAATTTAATACTTGGGCATGGTTTAAAAATTAAACTTTTTGCCCTTATACTGTCCCCTGATACCAATCGCCGTCTCACCTTGACGCGTTCGCCCAGCACGTTGATGTCGGCTTCGACCAACGCGTGCTTCTGCAACAGATCCTCGACGCCCATCAGATGTTTCCCATAATCGTCTGTGAGCAAGCGGAGCTTGATCTCTTCCATTGAATCCAAGATGTACAGCATTTCCTGTGAAACAAATAACATATTTAACTCTTCATTGACATATGGAGAATCTTTTAAAAAAAAACAAGTTACCAGCTTACTACTGCTGGGTAGTAGCTTAATTCCCGTAGATGAATACAAACCGGAATATATCCTTATCTCGTGAGAAGTTCGTAAAATGTCTACAGCACTAGCATCTCTGAGATATTCCAGATATATGTCTTTATGTTAATTGACACGCGTACAGGTTTGGGAGATACAGCCTAGAGTTCTTAGAGTTACTGAACTAGTGAGTTACACTTTCCAGCCTCATTTGTTTCCATCAAGTGATGTACGTGTAGGCGAGACAACGTTGGCTACTCTGAGGGACGCTTTTAAATATTAGAGTGAGTTGGAAATATGTGGTGCTCCCTCTGATCTCTCCCTCATGTTTGCTAAAATTAGCCCCAGATGCAGAGCCAACTGAAAACAAAAGTCCCCCTCTGGCAGCTTGTACAGATGAGTTCATAAACTTGTGAGCAATTTGATCAAAAATATCTGAACACGCTTCTATGCTGTAATATTTTGCTCAAATTTCAATTTAAATTAGTGCGTTTCGAGTCTCGGCAAGGTTTGTAAACGGTGGTTACTGACCTGGAAGTTCTGTTGCAGCTGTAGTGACAGCTCGAGGCGGGCGCGGCGCGCGCGCAGTAACTCCAGCAGGTACGCCCAAAGCCGTAGCACGTTGTCGCGACGCGCCATCACGCGCTCCATATCGTGGTATCTGTTACGTTAAAAAAAAAAAGATTTTACTAGCTTCCGCTGTAACTGTGTATGTAACGAAATCTTGGAAGTCGATTTAAACTTTTCTAGTTACTTAGTAGATCTGTCGACAATACAAATAATATGGAAACCATCCAGCTGATCTAATGATGGAGCCAGTTCCATAGGTTACACTTTAGCAACGAAGGTCTTATGATGAAGTCAGGAGTCGGATAGTGGAACTATCCAATTGTAAGGTTAAAAAGGTAAAAAAAAAAAATTATAGTATAAAAACAAAAATCACGCTTTCAGCAATCACTAAAAAGTACCAAATAAAAAGCGTCTGGCGTATGCTTGTATAACTCACAATCAGTCATTGAAAAGCAAACATCACTTCAACGTTATCTTGTACTTTTTAGTGGTGGAAGCATGTTTTTTTTTTATTTAAACATTAAACGTCCACAACAAAAACCGCGAAACCGATCGAAGGTATAGGAGAGTCTAATCCTTCTATCTAATTTTTTCACAGTATATAATCATGGGACCACAATGGGACATTTGACACCAATTGACCTAGTCCCAAACTAAGCAAAGCTTGTACTATGGATACTAATAATATAATGGATATAATGTTACTGACCTCTCAGCCTGCAGCTCAGAGCAAACAGCCACCACAGCCTGGACGCGCTCTTCATACGCGAAGATGTCAGTCTCGATGGCCTCGTGCTTCTTAGCAGCGGCCTCCACCGCAGCCAGGTCGAAGCCGAAGTTGTCCTGGCTGACCAGACGCTGGTTCTCAGAGAGCCAGGTCTCACGCATCTGCGCTTTGCGGTTGAATCTGCAGAAAGAAATGGAGTTTAAAATATGTCTGTGACATATTGACAGTTTGTTAGCTCTATGTACATACAAAAAACATACACATTAGTTAGACATGACGAAAATTCCTTAGATAGTCTACTTTCTCTGCCTTAAACGCTTCGAATAAAAAAGTGGTTAAGTTTTTGTGATTCCTTAAAGGAAACTCACACTCTTGCTCAGGCTTTTCGAGCCACCCCTAAACTATCTTAGTATTACGAAATATCTTAACACTCGACAGTGTAGGGACTAGAGTGGGGACTCTAGGTCACAAGTGACGGCAACAAGTCAACCACTAATACCTGAGTTCCTAGTTCACACTAACCTGGCAGCCAGTTGCTCCAGCTTCTCCTGCCGTATCAGCTCTTCCCTCAGAGCCAGCTCACGCTCGTGCTCGGACTTCTCAAGCCGCTCCCAGGCTCTGTTGATGTCGTGGATCATCTTGCCTTCACGCGGCGTATACGGCTTCTGATTGGCCGCGCGCATACGGGACTGTAGCGTGAAGAGGAGCACCTCGAGGTTGCCTTTCTCGACAAATCTGGAAGGAACGAGGGATTATTACTAAAGTACAAAACACAAAGTAGTGGCCGTCCGACAGCTACTAGCGACTCTGCGAGCGTTCATCCAATCCATTGAGTGTATTGTCAGACTAGACAGTGATCGTGTCGGACGAGCAATGAACATAGTTTCAATCGTGGCGTCGCCGGCCGCGCGAGGACGTGTTTGGACCGTTAGAAGGCTAACATGAAAAGCTACGAGTCTTCTTTACCGTTTCCGAAAATTCGACTGTTAAACTCACTCTTTGTCGGTCCCCAACTGATTGCTCCTCTCATCCGCTCAAAGTTTGACTGGTAGAGATCCCTTAAATTGATAAGTCCGCCTTTGTACAAGTATCTCAAATTTTATCAATTGTATTTTGTTTCCGTTACTTTGTACAATAAAGAGTTTACATACATACATACAATCAATACAAAATATTTTTTCTTTCAAGTTTTTGTAATCTTTTACTTGTATGTATTACTAGCTAATCACTAGTGTCTGTAGAAAATAACATAAATAGTTTTTAATTTAATTGACAGTATAAAGGTAATTGATACTAACTTAGGTGGTTTTTCCACAGTGCGGTAGTTAGCAAACTGGATCAACTGTTGACGAACGCCCTCCAAAGAGTTAGCGAAGGTCCTGTCACCCAGCGCTTCGATGGTACGCTCGATCCATTGCAGAAGGTCGCTGGAATACAATGAGAAACAATTATTATAAATTGACATATCCGTATAGACAGGATACTAATTGCACAGGTTATTCTTCGGGAGAAAAAAAATATTCCTTAAACTAATAGAGGATTCAATAAATAAATGCAACTAAGTATGGATCAATCCCAAAAGCAATTAACTGAAGGACCTAAATTTTATTATCTGGACATTCTGGGTATTTCTAAAGGTGTATAGGAATGCCCATCTAATTGAACTTACGGTGTAAATATCAGCGAATTCAATTAATTAAATTAAGAATGAAATTAAATTAGTGTCGCTTCAGTTTCTGTTGGTTTTAAACTGGAACAGAAACCAAAGTTTGGATTCGATCGCAGACTGTAGTTTCGGTATATACTTAGACTGACCTGGTGAGAGACTCGTACTCCTGCACCATAGCGTCGTTTTCCATGGCGATGCCGACGACCTTGCCGATCCTCTTGCCCTGGACAGTCTCCTGCTTCAGCTTGCTGAAGTAATGGTAGTACGTCACCACGTAAGTGATGATGGACTTCTCGTCAGGATGGTCGACGGCGATATCTTGAAAATTAAGTAATTTTATTAGAATTCACAAAGGAAGTATGCATGTGTGTAAACTCTTTATTGTACAAAAGAAAGGAAACAAGCTTTCTAGCATATAAAGTCAGCGTGTACTTTGCTTAGTTAAGAAACTATTTACTGTGGAAATAGGCGTATATTGAATACAACATCCACGACTCAGATACTACTCAACCAAGGAATTCCTTCACCACCAATTTCCAATATCAATTGACATTTACTTCAAAACAGAGACGGCATTAAAGATATCTGTCACGTCATGAAACCTGTTTATTTGAACAATCGGCTAATCTTCTGCTTAGATTCTGATCTTAAGTTTTATAAACCCTTTTCCAGGCCCCGCGAATTTAGATAAGCTAGCGCAAAATGAATCAGTTTTATATTGTTTACCTATGGAGGGATTAATTTAAAAGACGAATAATAGTTTTAACGTCTTCAATTTATTTTGTACCATATTGTAAATTTAGTAAGGTCGAATATTTGTGTACAGTCAAGTGCAAAAATAAGTTTTTGTTCGAACCACTCAAAAGTATGTTACTACGGCCTTATTGCGTCGGAATAAGAGTCAGTGGTACTCATTTTTGAAACTTTGAATAAGTTCATATATTTACACTTGACTGTACATTATCTGGTTGCTAATATGAACTATGTCTGGAAAAGAGTTAAAAAAAATACGAAGTTAACAAGATAACAGGGATTTAACAAACACCAGTTTTGATAAGAATTCAGATAACTTTTAATTTCTTTTTGTTTACGATTTGAGACTCATTTATTTATTTTAATGTACTGTCATAAGAAACGGTGAAGCACATACTTGATTCACTACACCTATAAACTTTTTATCTACTCCTCACGGTTACCTAGTTTTACCTTATTTTTTTTGTAATTTCTGCGAATAAGAATACCTACCAAAAGCGACAAATTTAATTCTCACCTTCAGCGTCCAGCAGCTTGGTAAGTCCAAGCTTCTCCTCAGCGACGTTGAAAGCATTATTCAAGTTATGCATCGGGTTGCTTCTGTGGAGTTTCTCAAATTGTATGAGGTCTGGCCTGTGCTTGTGTATGATGGCGTTGAACGCCAAACCGTCCCGCCATGAGGTTGTAAAGTTGCGGACATTGACATTGTTATAGCCAGCAGTCTTCATTTGACACCAGAGAAGCAGGGCGTCTTTGGCTGACTTCGTTTCTTTGTTGTCTGTTTCTTCGATTGTGATGTCTTGGATCTGTTAAGAGTGATTGAAACTTTGAGTTGCATTCGGTAAAATTTACGGCGAAAAGAGATTGGAAAAGATAGATTCAATTTGTACGAGAACCTGTGTCGTCGCGCGTTGACACCACTGCATTAGTACTTTAAAACGAAGACGAGGAACTGATTACTGATCTATCGCTCAAGTAAACGCAACATGGCATAATGTTCGTCATCTCATGCATTCAAAAAAATCTTCATCATCATCATATCAGCCGTAGGATGACCACTTTTGGACGTAGGCCTCACCCCCTATAGACCTCCAGTTGCTTCGATTGGAAGCAGCCTGCATCCACCGTACCCTGCGGCTTTAACCAGGTCATCCACCCGTCCATCTCGTTGGTGGACCTACGTTACGCTTATAAACAAATAAATAATTAGTCAATCGTGTATAATAATTAGTGAAATAAATGACGTCAGCTTGTTATTTGTATTTACTGCGTGTATTGTATTTTTGTTAATTTACGTTACCCTGAATTTAACGCGAGTTTAGTTGCCACACAAAATCTCTAGTGGAAGCGCTCTCCACAAAGTACATATGTATGCCCGAAAAGTAACAATGGATGGCGTCAAATATCGAACCGCGATCCAACAGGTCAAGTTCTCCAAGTACCTGGAACCGCAGGATGATGGTCCAGATGAGGCCCAGGTTGAGCCTAGGGTTGCCGTCGACGATGTCGTGCGACCCCATATTCTCCAGATGCACGCGCTGCTCTCGCAAGAACTGCAGCGCTTTGTCAACGTTCTCCAGACAGTGGATACGCATCTTGCCTTTCGTCGGACGAGGCTGGAATTAAAGGAAAATAAAAAAATTCAAATACATTTATTGGAGCTTAAAAAAATGATGCATAGAATTGTTAGTAAAATACAGAAATTAAAAATAGTGGATTGCACAATAAGTTCATAAAACGCATCAATTTACTTGAGGTTTTCCATCCACCCGCAGGCGAGGGTTGATATCAACTCGAGGGTAGGCAAAATGAGATTTATGAACTGCTTTTCACTTCGACTGCGAAGAAATTAAACAGCAACAATGCAAATAATATTTTAATGAACAATTCATCAAAAAAATCATGTTTTTTTTATTATCCGTGGCTGTTGGCGACTAATTCCCTTGGTCTTATACGAAGATTTTACTTTATGCATGAGAACTAGAGCATAAAATGTTATATTGCTTCATCCAGCATAAATATGACATTTACAAGCATGAAAAGTGAACAAAAATATGATGCGGGCATAAGAGCATTATGGTCCATGGGCCAAATGGATGATGGACGTTTATTGTGATTAAAAAATTACTGATGCCTTGGATTGCATTTTCCAAGGAACCGCAGTATTCTTAACGTTTGGGGGACGAACAAGCACTACATTGCTGTTACTGGGTATGTAAAGCAGTCATGCTAAATCTTAAGATTTAGTTGTTACACATTAATAACTCACTTAATGTTCCAATGCATTTTTAAAGTATTCTTAGTCATGTACGGCAACGTTTTATGCTTGCAGAAACTGCGCTTCATTACTCATTGTACTTACTGCATTGAAGGAGATCTTAATTTTGTTATAAATTTGGCTTAGTGGCAGTTGAATAAGCAATAGCATGGTGATGAGGCTTTGTTAGTGTAAACAAGGCCTGCACTGATTGTGTGTAATTCACAAGTATACCGAATATGGACTATGCAATGATAGCATGTTTCGTAGGTAAGCCAATCACGCCCTTTCATGATTATGGTTAGTGTGACCATTATCTTCACATGTCACTCTACACAATAATGATCATTATGTATGATCAAAGAACTGCATTAAAACAGAAATCAAGAAATTATTCAGGACTTTCCAGGATGTTTGTCAGGATCTGTCGCGTTAGCGTTTGTTTCCGTTGTTGCCTAGTATCCATAGTACAAGCTTTGCTTAGTTTGGGACTAGGTCAATTGGTATCGAGTGTCCCATGATATTATTATTATTATTTATTTAAAAATATATACCAAGCCCGCGATTCAGTCTGCGAAGAATTCGGTTATGACTATCCTGTGGGACGCAATTTTCCAGGATAAAAACTATCCTTTGACCCTCCCAGGGTCTCGCACTTTCGCCATACCAAAATTCATATAAATTGGTTTAGCGGTTGAATCGTTAAGAAGTACCTAACAGACAGACAGATAGATAGATAGACATAACTACAAAAATAAGGATTAGTAAGGATAATTATTTTAAACCAAGTTAAAATGTTAAATAGTGAAAAGAGGAAAAAAACATAGGTTACTTTAAAAACTCATATTATCCTTACCAGTCTCTCCCCAGAGAGCACCTCTAGCAACTTGATGAGCATCTTGCCATCGCGCATGTCCACGTAAAGGTCGCCGATGCGGTGGCCCACGCGCACCAAATGCGAGTTCACCCATTTTTGGAAGGTCTTCTTCTGTACACTCTCTCGTTCGTCTGTTGGGGAATAATGTTTGAAATCAATGTGGTGTTCAATGTATTTACTGTTATGATGTCATGTTCTTTTTCTCATCTATAAACTTGTAATCATCTGAATGCTACTCGTAAGTGTTATTGAAGTTATGTTCATAAAATATGATTAATACAGTTTGGCTATATTTTCAGAAATTTTGGTGTGATGTAGTATCTAGTAGATTTTCCGCATGCACTGACCGATATTTGAGGAAAAACGATTAAGGAATATGACGAGCATTTATTCCCAGCTTAGCGTATTCAGGAACAGGTATCTAAAGCGTTTGGGAGGTACTGCTTGATGAACATGATGTTAACCTAACTTAGAGCAAATTTTTAGTGATTAAAGATATTGTTACGGCCAAAGGGATCACTATCTACTTTGTATACTACGTTCAGAAGGATTTATCCTGATTCGGGTTATGAAGAAGAATAATTAAATTTTTATTAATTTAGGAATCAATAAGCTATAAACGCAGGAAACGGACCTGTCAGGTCACAGTTAAAATGCACATACAGCACACTCATCTTTAAATAAAAATATGAACAAAGAATGTTAACACATTAACCGCCAGTGGGGCCGGCCGCGGCGCGGGGACCAGATGGGCTCAGACCCTCGGGACTGGGGCTGGACGTGCTGCGCCGACGCCGCCATGCTACTGACAGGGTTGAGCTGGTGTTGGGTGCAGTAATCAATACGGGTAACGCGAGATGAAGATCGGGTTGCAGTCGCACGCTCTAGAGCGGAAACTGCTGTGGCAGATTGGGCGGTGGTTATGCGGTGTTGCGCCAACAATTAGCATTTAAGATTGAAGAAAACATTCAATCAGCCGTTGATATCAAAAGCCAGAAAACAATTAAGCATGTTACAAACTTTTTACCTTGGCGCCGGACGTATTTCTAAAATGCAGAACGCAAATTCCATACGTATCCTATGTCACTATAAAAACAACACTGTTTCCTTATCAACAGTAACACATCAGCTCTTTAAATTGTAACACAAATCACAAACGAACCTCTAAGTTCTAAAACCACTTTGTCATAATACACTTCCAAGCCAGGCACTTCGATGTCGACGCCCCTTCTGATCAGATCGTAGCATTCCGAGGACGTCATGTCACCAGCACTGCGAGGCTACTGAGGGCTCACTGCCACGCAGCGTCGCCAAAGGAACGGGAAGAATCAGAGCGACAAAATCCAACTGGCCAGAGGGACATTTAATACCAACGCTCCAGATATTGGCAACTTTAGGACCGGTCTATTAACCAACACACTTGTCTTACTACTTGCGGATAGTTCCGAAACGAATACTATAAAAAATTGTCAACGAGCACGCTGGCCGTGCGTAAAAACAAGAGTGCTCTTGAAAATTTAGATAAATCTAGTAGCATTGATAAAATCGTATCTGAAACGAATGACTCAATAGCACATGGGATTGTGAATTTCGTAAAATGTTTGCCACCTCTGAACTTAGTACAGGAAAAACGGAAATGTGGCTTCGGGTGATGATAAGCTTACTTAGCTTTACTTAATATGAATAAATTAATAATGTATGTGTAGAACGTGTACCTAAATAATTATTTATTAATAATAGTTTGGCATGCACTCAATGTTTGCTTATTACGTGTCAATAATAATTAGTTAGGTACACAATTTTTTTTATATAATTACACAATATGAATCATCATTCATCCATCACATTCAAACTTAAGAGTCTACTCTTGAATGGAAATACTTCAATAATACACAACATACACTGTAGAAAATCTTAAACGTGTGTAGGAAATACTATGTCTGATCCATATGTAAACTGTAGAACAGCGAAGGATAATATTAAGGTGACGATATATATCAGCTTGCTTTCAATTCTGTTTCACAATCAACTTTATCAATGCAGGATAAGCAAGTTTGCTGACACAAATATTACTAATAATATCAAACAGATTGTTTCTAAGCATGGGCACTGATAAGCTCACTTAATGTTATTGCAGTTGGCAGTAAATACTCATGTAATAAGGTTAAGCATTATGTACTATGAGTAAAGGCTAATAGAGAATAGGTAGTATATAAAAAATAATGTGCGGGACAAATTTGAATTAATGACGACGGTGAATTAATAACAAACTAAGATAAGAGCGCTTTAAGACAAAGTATGTATGTATGTACTCTATTTCTAGGGCCGGAAGGACGTGTCAGATATTTTTGCACGCTCTTCTGTGGCAGATATTAATGCTGGTGACTGTACAGTTCGTACGAACGAAATATAAACGCGGTAAGAAAGATATGGTTAAGTATTTTCTCCACCATTAATTTAAGGAATACAGATCAGATCCAAACGGAAAAAAACAAGATAAGATGGATAGTGCAGACTTATTAATCTTAAACGTTCCAAATGCTAACAATTAAAGGTTGTCCTTAGCCTACCCTTATAGCCTGTTATAACATTTTTAAGACGCCAAGAAGAAGCCATGGGGGTCGTAGGCGTACTCTAAGTTCTTTTCGAATCAAGCGTCGCAAATGATGGAGTACGAAAATACTTGTGACTGGTTTGATTGTAACAGAAATATGGGGCCGTCAGTGGATCTCATGGGTGGGAGATTGTAAAAGAAGCCACGTCGTCTTGCATTTGCACTGAAACTCACCAGCTAGCGCTTTAATGCGCGATCGTTCGAAAAGCCTCGAGGACGAGTTGCCGCCGTCATACTCGTACTCGTCGATGATCTCCTGCCCGTGGCCGATGGACGGGTCCCAGCGGGACACCGTGATGTCGGTCGTCATCGCGACCCGCTCACGCCGCGATCAACCTTCTGGAATGACAAAAGTGCATCCGTTAATTGACGGCCAAATGATTATTTCAATAAAGATCAATAACTTAATCAAATGTGAGTAATTTTAGTTTCTTTCACAGAAATCAACATAAAAAACATAAAAAGATATTATACGTTAAAGAGTCGGGTATTTTACTTGTGAGAAATCAATATCAGTATTACAATATAATTCATATTCATTTACTTATTCATAAAATTAAAAAAAAATACATAATTACAATAGGTACTTGATTAAAAAAAAAGTTTTCCAGCCTTTTCAATACCCATGAAAAATTAAGGTGGAATTCACTCTTTCCACAGAAGCTGAAGAAGCTATCGCCCCAAACATTTGCATAACCGAGGGCGTGCGCTACGTTTCACGAGAAACTATATTAAATTGTATGACAAAACGAAAACACCCAGTTTATACAACCCATGTTTTTATTGTGAAGCACTGCACATAGCAATAGCACCTACAAGGCAACATACACTAAACCAGTAGTGGCTGTAGGTACTCGGTGCATTTTAAATGGTTAGCTGCGGTCAAACGATGCGGGATTGGTCGTACTTGCTTCATACTTATTATTTACTAGCTGTAACGTTCGTTGCGAAGAATTGGTTTATAACCTATACATAGGTAGCTTCTCATTATGAAACTAATACTTTAAACCTATTAACCGTTGGCAAATGCAATTAACGAATCACTAGACAATCCAGCCTTGAATCAACGCAAACAGCAAAAGAATTACGAAAACTCACTTATTCGGTATCCGTGAACGACAAAGCAAACAAATTTGGAGCGAAACTCGCGAAAACTGCATTGGGTTGTATGTTTTTTTATTCCCTCAATGACATCACACAGTGATAATGATAAGATTAGATATCTTGAAGACTGTGTTGTACGGCCGCGCCTAGTGGACTCAGAGCTGTTTAATGTAGGATAAATTATACTAACAGAATCTGAAGTTCACGTTAACAAATAGTTAATGTGCCTTCACGAGCCCGCCCACGCAAATTAGCTATTTGCCAAGGTCAATGCCGTAATTTTAATGAACGAACACGTTACGCAACGATACTTATACCATGAGCAGATTTGGATACAAACTGTATAATTATCTTCATGTAGGAATCATCTAACATGTACATTGAAGCGTCGGAGTATCGCGTAAAAATGGAAATGAAGCTAAATTTGATAGAAACACGGCACTCAACCCTAAATCTAATTAAGCACTGCAGACAATCAGACCATCTCTGTTAACTCTTGTCATGAGTACGCTAAATGTCCTCCAGGGTATTAGTGCCAGTGGGGCAAATTAAGATGTCTGCGAGTAGTTGCTGAAATAGGAACTAATTCACAGTCCTTGGTTTTGAAATCGCAGGCGGGTTAACTGAGTCATGACTTGGACCCATGCAGGGAAGAGTTAAAACACTAATGATAGTATTCATAGAATATTTTGCTCAGAAAATACTTCAAATAGTAATGCGCTAGTCGTTGAGGGATTTTTCAAGTTCCTTATTGTTTAGGTGCAGGATAAAGACAAATGATAAGATAAGAGTATTTATTTTACAAAAGTACGAGCGCATTTTGGCCTTGATTTGCATTTGCATTATGGCTTTGAGTTAACTTCACCTATACAATATTCTCAGAACTCCATGTAGAACAATGTATCACGATTACACAAACACTAAACAATCATACGGTAATAACATTGTTTTACCAAACATTGTATTAATATATCGCCTGTTTAGAACCTACATGGCTACAGACTATAAATTGTAAATGTTATTTGTTCATCAGCGGCCTTCTCGCATAATAGAACAACTATGTTGACGAAGGTCCCCTCCGATCAGACACAATGCGCTCTAACCAAAGGCATCACATAAAATAAATTGCAAACAATCGCACAAAAAGTCTAAGGTCGAAATTTATGTTCGATTCCTAAGTCACCCATTGTAGTTAAAACATTGGCATCTCAGGAGGAATACGGAAGGGTACAACACAATTTGAAAAAAAAAAAAGGATAAATGTGTTTTGTCATCAACAACCTAATGAACCAACACAACACAGCATAATATCCTGAGAAACTATTGTAATTGTTATAGCATTTTAAACAGTCTGATGAGCCAGACAAATTAGTTTTAATGGGTATCATAATTAACCCTGAGTTCATACGATTCAGGTAACAGTAAAGCACAACTTGAACTACTAGTCTGAGAACTTGTCTAAACTTCTAACAAGTTATAAAGGTCACAGTATCAGTTATAGGTCATTAAAACACCGCGCATTACTTAACAACAAGTACCTACATAACAACTAATCTTTAAAAAGAAACAGATATGTATTATTATTTTAGGACACAGCTGTAAACATATAGTTTGAGGTATAGTCTGATGATATAACACTTTGAATGCATTATAAATAATTTTATCAATCGCCTTTTTTTTTCAAAGTTTGTCATCATAGAACACTTAGAAAGTCAGATTCTAAATGTGAAACTAAATCCTTAGTTCCGGGCACAGGAATTCGTAGACTCTACTATTGTATTTTAATGAAAATAAACCAAGCTATCCCATTTAATCCAAGGAATGCGATGCGTCACTTATACATCACGTGGCAAAATCGTCTTATTTAGGCATTTCGATTCTGGACAGCTATTAAAAGATCAAACCAAGCTTCCTCAATTAAAACATTAATAGACAGAAATGGAATAAGAGCTTGAAGAATCCCAAAGTAATTATACTCGAGAGTACAACAATAAGAGATAAGGAAAATCGGAAAAGACAAACATTGAGAAATTTTATCACAAGATTCAAATACCAAAGCCAACAAAAGAAATTAAGTGATCTTAGGCATAGAATTTCAAACTGCGATTCGATTTCAATGTAAATTTTGATTATAATCGAAGCAATTTAAAGTCTAACCTTGAATTAGGTCTACAAGTATTAGTATCAAAGTACTGAATCGAACAAAGCGATCATATCGACTAGGCAAGGTGGCGAGGTCGTCGACCCGAAGCACGTAGACATGGCGTCGGCACACCATGAACCATTAAACCATAGACTGGCACTAAGGATTAACGAAGATGCCGAAGGTGACATATTTAACGATGGTAAAGCCGGTACAAATCTATGCTAAGTAACATGTGTTAATGCAATGAGGAACTTAAAGTGCGTTTCTCTTCAATGCTGCTTGGTAACTCAGACATTAATGCTTTCAAAATATTCTGTGAAGTTTTGCTAATAGTTACTTCGCAAATGATTAGCCTCATAGCTGCAAACCGTCCTAACCTACTTGAATGAGAATTATTTATAGAAGCGGAACGACTAGACAGGCCAGTACACAATCAGGGTGAGTCACTAGGGTTGAAAGATCGTAGATAATTTAATCGAAGATACCAATTACGGCAAATCTTCCACCTAGTTAGCTTTGGGGACGTATATCGCAAAATGTTCAAGATACCTAGGACATAGGTTTAGTTTAATACAGCGTTCTTTGGCTTTCCCCTAGCGTCTAGTAAACGACTAGACGTTCCGCTATTCCCATTATGAGGGGACATAATATCGTCTTTTGTGCTGTCACGCATAATGCCTGCTCAAGCGCGAGTATGACGGATATCCTGTCTCGTATGGGGCATGTGGATTTTGCTTGAACAATACAAAATGCATATCACAACGTCTTTGCCGAAAAGAGTTATGTTAAAAATAGTATTTCCGTCAAGTCACTAAGTAATTCCCTTTCCTGATACTCAAATCTTCACGTGGTTAGTAAGTACAAGGTATAAATTTAATGTGTAGTCTAAGAAGTGCCCATAAACTGGCTCAGTAATGGTATCGGGCGATAAAATTGCAAGAATTATCGCCTTATACGTAACGGCCTCTTTCCTGGCACTCCTAGTTACGATCGCGATCGAAGAGTTTGCAATTCATAAATATATATCTCTCTATTCAAGTGCACAAATGATCTATAGAATTAAAATCATTTGAAAGCTCACTAATTTTGATCTCTTAATTACAAAATGAATCGGAACACATTCAGCTGTTATCTTAGAGATCTCAAAATACTTTTGTAAACCATTGTAATAAAGAAGCACATGAGTTGAAGCTTGAATTCAAAGGAATTCCTATCATATGATTGTTTCGACGAAAGGCTTTCTTCGGCTGCCCTATACAAAAACGACGACACTAGGTCAGCAAATAAGAAACGAAAGAGCCAAAAACTCGTCACGAGGGTCGGTAATCGACACTCCTCGGAGAGAATTACACAATTTCAAGAAAAAAGGATTGTACTTAGAAACCCACTATACCGTTGTTATTCTCTAACGTGGTAAAGATAACTTTCTCATTATAATTACTATTATGCAAAATTTACGCGTAAAAAAATCCTTGTTGTTCACCTGTGCATGACAAACGCATTTACCGATTAAAGATTGGGTAACTACGTTATCTACAATAAAAATATCGTGAGATTCTTACTCAATCCTCATATAAAGTTCAGCGTTGGCAGCTCAGATTAAGTAACTTGGTCTAAGTGGCAAACAAGCGTAACATTTTTCTTGAATTGACACCAGTATCGTCATTCCCACACAAATACTTTTTGCAATGTGATTCTACCAGATGACATTTATTTAATGACATGCGAACATCATCACACTTTTATTTTATTAAACAATGGTCATTATTATCTCTCCCGCCAAACGCAAATTACCCGTCAATTTCTATTCACGAGGGCAGGAAGCACTGTTTTCCAACACTCCGATTTCCATTTAAATTGACAGATGACGCAACCTCTATGGGTATGACTATAAGAGCTACAGTCAGTAGTAAAGTAACTGTTAATTTTTACAACGGATGTAGTATTCCGTCACAGTAGGCCGCGTGCCGACCTGCCACCGTAAAGCGCATTTCTAACCGCAGTTTGAACTCTTGTTTGTTTTCGTAATCTACGCTTTTTGCACTGTAAGTCCCAATCCAGGTTAATGAGTTACAGATCACAATTTAATTGCCGTAGACAGATTGCAAGTAACGACTTACTCGGACGTAAACAAATTTCACGAGCGTGTATTTGTATCACTTCGGTAGATACGTCTAGTTTCTAGGCAATTTAACGATTTCCAGCGTTGACATCATTGGCGACACTAAAAATAGAGTCATTAGCTCAGCAGAAGTTGTCAGTGTTGCCACTAAAACTGAATCCAAACCTAAGTCGAAAAGTACAGTCAAGGGCAAAAATATGTATACACTTTAGTACTTTGTCACTTTAACCACTGTGATAGTTCATATATGGCAGTTCAAATATGACGAAAATAGACAAGGTACTAAAGTGTTCATATATTTTTGCCCTTGACTGTACTTTCATATGCGTGTTCCTTTATGACCTTTTGCCAACATAGCCAGAATAATACGCCAGGTAATGTACAGGTCTAGATAGACCCGATAGGAGCGGACGGACGAACTAACAGGCACTTCCCATGCTGGTAGGTACCTGTGCGCGGACGAATCCATTAACCCAAATATAGAACCACGCCCGAACTCCAACTCACGCACTCATAAACTAAGATTTGTAAAATTCGCACCGTTCGCAGTAACACAAGTCAAATATTTCATTTACTTACGTTAGGTGATGGAGGTAATATTGGTTAAGTGGTTTTATCAACATTAGGTTGACCTTCAAATCTGATTCATCGGATATATTCAATTCGCTTGCTAAATCTTTATCAGGGTTCAGGACGAACGGTCCAAAATAGTTTTGGAACGGCCGGTGCGGCTGGACCTTAACGGTTAATCAACGATCGGTATCTAACGGCTCCCTACGTGTAGCTCCCCTCACGATCGCTTGTTATAAATAATATAAACAACACGCTTGCTGACACGAAACATGACGCTTCAAGTCAAAAACAATGGGATATCCGGTCTAGTTACCCAATAAACAGTAAAGAGTAGTGAGAAATGCACGATTTTGTGAAAGAATTCATTCATACATCGTACTTAATCAGGTCGGTCTAATCCAAAGAACATAAGAGCATTCTTTTGAAAAAAGCTGGATAAAAACGGAAATAATCAGTCAGCTGAGTGAACTCGCTATCTTTCATCATTATTCTCGTTCCTCGTTGAATAAGTAAACAGGACACGGTGTTAAGTGACACATATAAACAGATTATGGCGTGGTATTGTGGACACATTCCACACCCTCGTTGGTGGGATTGCTACCCCCACAGGGAGGCATATTAGACGGGCAGGCGTCACTGACCGGACATTGGCAAAGTGGCTCATCTAGATTATTTGTCAGGTGGATATTTTTATCAGTCTCGGAGCGAAATCGAATTTGTAAGATTTCGCGGAAAGCGACCTACAAATTTTAGAGCTTAACGTACCGGGCGCTATGTTTATATTGATTTACCTCACGTTTTACTTTTAACGATAATTTGAGAGCTCTGGTAACGTTAGGTTTAATCGCTTTTAGGAAGGTTCCGGATGAGCGTGGCTCTTAATGTAAGAGATTATTCAATTTTCCAATTCCAAAGTATGTCTGGTCATATATCTAAATAGAGAGACAAATTATGGTTGCACCATCCTTCTCTAGTAGAGGTGGAAGTCAATGAAACTAGCGTGTGGGTGTCGGCACTGAACTTTGTAGAAGTAGGATGCGCCTCATTTCTGCCAACAACGTATTTATACCTATATGTGTGATGCTATGCCAGTTAAATATCGAGGGATACTAGAGTCAAACACTCGCTCACCGGCCGGTTGCTAGAGTAGAATTACTAGACTGGTTCCTATTGATTATAAATTACTGTCGATCATGTCTCACCACACACCAAAATGGCTTCAGTTTAACCCAAAATCGCCGCGGTCACCCTAAAAAGTATCGAGTTGCATTAACAAGTTTACAAGATGTCAAATCGGTAGTAGGTATCTAAACAATTCGTCCGTGACGCAAACGCAATTTGCGGATAGTACTTCATTGCTGACCGATATAGCGTATGGTTCCTAAATAAATTCATAGGCATGCCGTCACTGTCAGTCATGAGTAGTAGTACCTATTCATGCGGAACGAATCATCTTTGCTTCGTTGAAAATCATCGTGACGGTCAAGACTCAAGTGAAGCGTGAAGCAGTACAGTAGAGTTGGCAGCTTCGGCAGACGATTCAACGAAACCGTTTGTTTTTTGTAAGGGCTGTTGTATTGTCTGTTCGGCAAGTAGCTAGCGTCTAATGGACAGTAATGGTATGACATAAGCGTGGTGGGTATGGTGACGTAATCGGGCGTCGGCAACTGCGGCGAAGGCCGGCGGCGTTCGCTGTTGTTTGAGCGCGTCCGACCGGTTTAGCGACACATGCACTGCACGTTTACCTCTGTAGGACCAGATAAATCTCCACTTCAAACTCCACCACATTGGAATCGTTTTCTAAAAGTTTGACGAAGCATTTTTGTTCCCGATGCCCTCTATAGGCTCCGTCCGCATCGTCCCCTCTGTATGAAAATCTATTGCAAACGCAATTGGACTTTTAGCCAGTCACTCTCGAAGCAACTTAAATTGATGCCGTAATGTGATTTGGGATTCCGAAGGGCAAAAGCCCGAGCACTTATTGAAATGAAAGGAATACGTATCGTTGGCAAAGATCATCCCGCCTCTGTAGATGGCGCTTAACGTAATGTTTACACCCACATGTCTCGTTGAAGCGATGACGCTATCATCTTATTCAGGTCAATATAATTCATGACGCCCATAAAAATTATAAACAGCCGGCAGAGGACCAAGTTGGCCATTCTACTACTAGACGCATAAAATACGTGGGAATGTTAAACAATACGTTTTTGTCTCGATTTGTTCAACAGCTGATGCAAAAATAAGTAGGCAAGTCCATTGTGAACTGGAGAACAAATTTTTGGAACGTTGCCATCCAGAGAACCGGCAATAACTTCATACTTGCTATGTATTCAGAGCTACTTTTAAAAGTAACCGATATCGAGGAGGAAACCAAAGTAAACAGTGAAATCCGAACCTAATAGGAGCTGGAACCAATCAATATTAATTTAACAAATGGGCGCTGTTGCTGCGGCGACGAGAATCTGCCGCGTATCGCGTTACTATTAACTCGGTGCATTAATTTAAAACAAAGCAAATTAACTACAAAAGTAAAAATTTAGAAGGTGTCAAAGATTTACGATCCATAACGGTGTTACTTTGTAAGATAACAACAATTTGCACATTACACAATTGTGAAAGTTAATATCAACCATCGTCAAGTCTATGAACTAATCGTGTTAAATTAACACAATATTAACGGTAAAGCATTTCTACGAAATAGAAATAGGTTCGGGTTGTGTGGCAGTGGCGCGCTATAACAACGTGGAATGAATTATTCACTAGCGAAGCGATTCAGCAATGAAACATGCTGTGCATCGAGCTGCACAACTGGGCAAGCATCACTTTCCATAATATCAATAGTGATTTATTTAGCAGAGAAAGCTAGCCGGCTTTAGTGATGATTGCTCATAATTCTCAGTAATTTCCACCTTTCCTTTTTCCATCTGCGCTAGAA
Organism: Choristoneura fumiferana; assembly: GCF_025370935.1. Lineage (NCBI taxonomy): Eukaryota > Metazoa > Arthropoda > Insecta > Lepidoptera > Tortricidae > Choristoneura > Choristoneura fumiferana. The sequence continues at coordinate 13,322,422 of NC_133478.1, forward strand.
GATTGATGCCTAAATTGGCTCTCAACAATTCTGGATCGTCCTTTAAGATGTAAATCCGTGTATTTTGTATTCAAATCATAATTAATTTCGTTAGCGCGAGGATTAGTCTGTGTACTGGTTTCGACAAAGTGTTTTCTTCTAAGTCACTACATTCTTGACAGAGTGATCGATCAGTAGTAAACCTTCATGACGACTATCATGAAGAAACTACTACTACGAACTACTACTATGACTCCGATGATGATTAAACATCAGCGGCTCGTGGCATTGAGGTAGCATTTGACGTTTCTGAAAGGCTAGTGATGTGACAATGTTTTTCTGTATGAGTCGAGCAAAAGAAACCAATAAGAAAAAGTATTTTCAATCATTGAACATATGACATTCGTGATAGACAATTCATATTTGTTCTAATTTTTTTGAAGTTATCTTATCTCATATATTTGAGAAAAAACACTTGGCGTAAGAAAATATTCTTTCGACTTCGACTGAACTGAAGTGATGGGTAAAAAAAAGTCATTCTTCTGTAATGTTGCATGCAGCGTATTTATGTGCTGATGTTCACTTTGATTTCAATTTCTTCATTTGTGAAAAATGCAGTGCTGGAGTCCATAGTTCGTAGTTGATAATAGGGAGCGCTACTGCCCACTCCCACATCAGTTCCCATAGTCGCCTCTTATGGCACCCACGGGAAGCCATATGTGCGTCCTATTCTAAAACCGGACAAGGCATGGTCTATAAAATACGGACCGAAGTAAAGGAGAGCTTAAAAGCTGTTTCCTCACAAGAAGCTCCGCCGCAATGCGTCAACCGCGCTAATATTGCAAACTAGAGCTTAGAAGATTTGACAATATGTTTATAAATACACTAACAAAACGTTATACAATGATTATTTCTATCAAACTACGAGTTCCCGTAAACACACATCAGATTAATAAAAACGAAAAAGGTAACTCAAAAACAAGATACTAAATAGACATTAACAGTAATTAGGCCAGTCAATTAATGATTCTAAGAATGCAGTCGGAAGCTGCGTGATAAATGAAACACTCAAGGCTTTAAACAAAGTTCACTGTTTGCTGTAACTTTAGCCTGTAGCCGGTGAAGTTCGGTCAAAATAAACTAAAAATTGAATGGTAAGCAATTAAAATATAAATGTTAAATCGCAAAATCACAAGGTGCTCGTGCATTTTAAATAATCTTTCAATCATTTTGTATTTTGTCTGACATCTTCGTACAATAATATACCAACGTCATGTGATTCCGAGTTCTGATTCACGTTCAAGTCGTTTTTGTTCTGCTTAAGCCCCACCCAATCCACTAAGACTCCGACCACAGATTTAAAATTAAATTAACAACTATAATACAGCACGCATGATCTTAGAAGAAAAAAATTGCAATGAATCACAGGTATTTGGTCGAGTGATAGCAAATTCGAAAAGGTTGTCTTAGGCAATTATAAAAATGTAAACATTCTCGCTCATAGTCATAGCGTAAACCCCTATGTTACGTCAACACTGAATAAAACGTGGCATCAGTCATGTCCATTCATAAGCATAGGTACTTTAATTGTAAAGGCGGTGAAGGCAATGCGAATGTGAGGATTGATTGCTATAAATTGATGTCCAACAACCGGCAAATTGTTCTGGCGAGTCTACTGGGCATTCAATTCTTGAATGGTAGTTATTCGTGAGTACGCATGACGGTGATTTGATTACGATTAGTTTTCCCTACGATTCCAAGTTACGATTAATATAGCCTGTCTTTTCAAAGTTTCTTTGGTCTAGCGGGTAGAGTAGATGTCTACGTAGACGACTTAGTTGTTGATAATAAGCCGCTTGCGTCTACTTTAGTATATGTACATTTACAAGATTCGATACCAGTTAAACCAGTTCAGATACTAATCGCAAAAAAAGAAATTCTGTAAGTAGATACGCGCAGCAACAACGATGCTATTAACGTGTTATATTATGGTAAATCCACTTCTTATAGCTAAGCTACAGATGAAGAGTTATTTAAAAATAGTTTAACTGCTACTTAAAGATCACGAAGTGGAGCGGAACAATCAAGAACACATATTTACTGGAATTCATATTCGATGATGAGTAACGCTTGTATGCACCGGATAATGATCGCAACGTCATCCACTTATCAAGATATTTCCTATCTACCTAATGCAATAATCGGAGAGAAAAGTTTTTTTGGGTCTACAGATTACACCGGTAACGCTACGCATGTATGTGTACAAGTCTACAGAAAGCGGTTGTTACGTGAGTCGGCGAGTGCATAAGACATGGACTGGATTCGAGGTCGTTAACCCCAGCGGAGCGGGACTCAGGACTCCATCATCGGAATATTAAACGCAATTTTCAACGGGCCCAAAAGACACATTTCGATCGAAACTTCACTAAAATAATGGGAAGTATCATAAAAAATATCAGGGATTGGGAGCATGGCGGCGATTAAACTAATATTATAGCCAAGATGGTTTTGTTTGAAATAGTTCTCGTGGATGAATGATGTAAATATAGCTCAAGAAAGCAAACAACAATGCATAGCTAACGAACAAACAGTTTTAACAATGGCCCCTTGATAATTGACTTTAGAAAGGCTCTCGTCTCGCACGCCCCTCCCAATTGTTACCACAATTAAAGCTTCCATTGCTCAACCGTGAAAGGGCTACGAACGGTCATTTGTAATTTGTGGTAGTTGTTCCACTTCTTACGAAACTCGAGCAACAACGCTGCCCTTTGACTGAATCGAGTTCAAGTTAAAGCATAACTTGCAACGCTAGTAACTTGAACTTACAAACATAAACAAAGCAGCAAAGGATACGAAAGCTAAAACAGTGAAATACAACGCCACATTCAAATTGGAAACAAAAAAGCAGTTGTTTGCTTAAGAACTGACCGAAGAGCACGTTTGTCCGACGGTTCGCAGTTTGGTTTTGTATAAAGGTGGCTAGCACATGCTATAATTAGATTTCTATAAAAACCCGGTTGAATTCCGTGTGATGCAAACAGTAAGCCGTAATCGAAGAGATGTTTGAATTCTAATCTCCCAGTTTTAGGGCAGGGCGCAATTGGCTTTCTACTGAACAAGAAGTACAACCAATCCGGTTCTCACGACTTCGATTTTAGCGATGAGGTCGCATCTCTTTGATTGTTTTGCTAACCCTATTGCACTGTAGAGAAACTTTTTAGTAAACACTGTACTTATAGTAATGATTTATGTCCCTCGTCACGTCGAAGTTCTTGTCATAAAATAAACCACAAGATGTTTACCTGTAACAAAACAAAAATGCCCGTTAGTGATGATTGCTATTTCAGCATCATTAATTGATTACAATTAAATAAAACTCAATAAATTCCGTGTCAATATCAAATATACTTCAAACTATGTACAATGATGTCATTATGTATTATGTCACAGACAGAACCGGCCTGTCTCAGGGTCAATTGCGGGGTCAAATAAAGAGGGGCGATAGCTCACCAAACCGAGTTTCTTGATAAGATAGCCCAATTTAACAACTCAAACGCAACAAAACAACATAAAATAATATCTCTTAAAACTGGACTAACGCATTTTTAAAAGACTAAAATTGCCTATTTGAGTCGGATAAAGAATGTAAACTTAATCAAATGAGCATTTTATCGTACTGCTAATGTCTCATGATAACATAAGATATGCAGCCATCGTGATAGTTATGTTAATCACTATTACGGAATCGATTCGCTTTTATACGTCTCACGTAAATGCTAATACCCTTTGGCCAGCGTGACATTGGTGACCGATCATCGCACAGATATAGCACACGCCCACTAGGAAACGATGAGTTTTATACGAACGGATACATGCAAGTCTGGCTGGTATGGTCACTAGATGTGAACATGCAGTGGCTATAGATGACATCACCTACTATTTTTTGTCATTCATTAGCACATTAATGGGCCAAAGTGGTATCGTGTCAGTCTGAGTCACTAAAACAGTACCTTTTGTATTTATGCCACTCGCAATATAAAACAGACGCGGTTCGGATTTAAATACGAGATCATTTAACATCAGGGGGCATCAGTTAGGACTAGTAATGCTTAAAAGTTTTTTATGTATGGTTTAGTTTCTCACTTGAGAGCGCTTGAAAAATCGTACCTATACATTATCAAGATGATACAGATTGTAAAGGATGTAGTGACGTCAAAATTAAATGACATGATATCACACGCTATAAAAAACTCAGGCGTATCCTCACTTGCATCGCATGATGTCATAGAGAATGGAGACCATCTGCAAGATATCATTATCACATCATTGTAAATCCTTGAGATGAGAAGCAAGCATTTATAAATTATAAACTAAACTGTCAACAAGGCCGCTAAATGAATCTTGAATAGTTTCTACGTAAGTAAATAAAACATCAAAAAATTGTGTCCATTACCACCTAATCATGACAAATGGATCTCCTATACTTGCAAATCCATCAATGTTATGACAAGATATAACGATATGGCCATCACTCACGATTTTCCCAACGCTTTCTGCCGCAAGAAGCGCACTGCGTTTATCCAATTTCTTACCCAGACCTAATATCACCCTGTCTAAATCTATAGTCTGAACGTGTGACCCAAGTAGAGGGTGGGGCTTCAGATCTCATCCGGTAACTAGAGACCTAGTCTGTTTGCCGTCTAGCCACAATTCGACGCATCTGGGGCTGAGGTCACGAGGTCGCAATGCAGCAACGTCAATAAATCAGGGGATCGGCATCTCAATTGACCAAGAATGTATCATCATGTGAATGTACATCGATGATTTGATTGAGATACTACAGCAAAGTGATCGTAAGATGCCCAAGGAATTTCATTACTAAACAGGAAGAAGTATCCACGATATCGTAAGCGTATATACTTAAAATGTATAATAATTTTTTGAGGTGCTAAGATTAAATTCACAAATTCAAGATTTACAACATTTCAAGCAAAATTCAAGGAAATCACGAAAGGCGTCTTCATATTGTGACCTCGGTTTTAAGAGCTTTTGATCGACTACCTCGTTTTCTCCGCTCAGTGTTACAAGGTCGATCAGCTAGAGATAATAATAATAATGAAACACAGCCTTAAAGATCATCATCTACATACCTACCCTTCCTAAAAATATCACAACTGGTAATTACTTTTTCAACACCTAACTAACCTAAATAGACTCATAACTCATGAAATTGTCTGTCAAATCGCACTATTGACCCCAAAGCTGGCAACCGGAAAGCAGTTTGAAAGCCAAAAATCATACCAGAAGTTCATTGCATCCATGCACTAGGTTCAATTCACGTCATTCACAGGGATTTTAGAGGCACGGACACAGACACCCGAGGGGGAAACGCGCGGCGTGTCGGAGGCCGAGTGAGCACAACTGAGGGCCGCACTATCGATCCGGTCCTGGCGCCGACTAGCCGTATATCCCTTGTGCACGCACACCCCTCCCCGCTAGATTTACCACCCTTTTTAATACGAAAATTCACCTTTTATAGCGCCGAATTAACATTGAATAAAATAATAAAGAAAACAAAAATTTATATACGAATAGACTGAAAATATGCCTGTGATTGGTGACCTGATAACTCAATCAATCTTCTCGCTTTTGTTACTTATAAAACTCATAATACCTGAATAAGCGAATGAATGACGATATAAAAGCAATCTTACATACGGCCTTGTGCTAAAGTGCTCGCCAAATTGTATTTCACCCTAGACGCCGACACAGAAACTGTTTTAGCAATATTGAATTGAATTAGATCCACGATGCGGTAGTACTAATCAAGGTTAATGAAAAGACTAAGTAGCGGCAATGTATTTGAACTTTGACCTCCATTTTGTTAAGTTTAGTTGCTTATTTTCAGGTTATTTTTTAACAAGTGGTTTTTTTACAAATTTTGTTCCCGTTATACCTACAATATCCTATGTATTTTAATTTGACTTCAACCAAGATTAAATAAAATATTTCATTAGTCGTAAAGGCTCTGTTACTCTGTTACTCTGGATACTAATAAAGAGACGCACATGATGACTGATGAATCGTAACAGCACAGGTAACAGAGAGTAACTTGAGCGAAACTAACGAGAACTTCGAGTTAATGAAAGTTTGAGACATCGTTCGTTCAAACAACTTAAGCGTTTTAGTAAGCACAAATGGCATTGAAGCTTAGAATGGGTAGTCAAGCAATTAAGTAAAATAAACATGTCCAGCAGTCCAGCTGATATCTGAAAGTATTTCATAATCTTTCAAAGTGATGTGATGACTGCATTTTACTACAACACAGCTCAAACAAAGTATGACGTTTGCTCAAACAAATACAATGTTAGCGAACGACCGTGGAGTACTAACAAATGGGAAACTGTAGTAGTCACGTTTTATATTTAAAGCCGCTGGTATACCGAAAGTACCTGGAAACTTACTTCTACACGACTTGCACGACATGCCTTTTTATTTAACCGATAGAGCGACAAATTAAAACCGGATAGTGTGCTAGCCGGTCAGCGGTCCTGGCGCAAGTTTTAAAGGAAATGTGATGAATATTTCTGTTCCCGATTCTAGTCTGAATTCGTCCGCAGTTTCTACGCTGCGCTCAGCAGACAATTCTAACTTAACCTCCTGGCCTCTTGGCCTGTTCACTCGTAGGCACTTGCGGAGTCAAACTTTGGTCGTATGTCGACGTTGACATTGACAAACATCAAAACACCTGACTCGTGTGATGCCTTCGAGCGAACGGGTGAAGTATGATTGTCTACTAAGAGCAGTGATGAACAAATACCAATAAGTAGACTTTAGTTTCTTGAACTTTAGAAGAGCGTCGTTGTTGTAGCTTGGTAGCTTGTCGTTGTCGTAAAACTACTAATTCTAATTCTGGATAAGAACGTCTTACCGTTCTTTTGCTTCCAGTAATTTCACAAAACATCGACGCGAAAATAACAGCTTTTAAAACTAATTTAAAAATAACATCTTTTATAACTTCCAGATGTTGCCATAATCTGCCGTCAACTTCAAGCTTACATAAATTCATCTATTGGACATCGGATTTCGTGCATTTTGAGATTCATTAATGTTTTAATGGCGTACTCCGAGACGAGACGTTTGAGGGCTGAATTTAAGATATAGCAATTTATTGCACAGATTGCACTACTGCTGCCATCGTACGTACCTACTAAATTATTAGATACACTAGCTTCTGTACTAATTGGTCTGAACTGCAATTAATTTCGCGGTATTGGTCAAGCTCAAATCAAAACCAAAGGCCTATTGTCTAACACACTTGGACTCACAATTGTTTTTACCACTTCTTTTTGTCACGTGGTATAATAAGATGAGGGTAGAAAGATGATGAATGCAATTGTGTACGTCAGCGCGTTAGAAAGTATGAACTCGTTGCACAAGGGACACTAACTAAACACTACTGTTTCAAAAATGGATGTATGATCAGATATTTATTGTCTCCCGTAAGACGAGCTTAACTAACGGATTCCGTCAGTACGCACGCCGACGCCCCCGGGCCTCCCGACTGCAAAGGATCTTGACTCAGGGACCTTTGATATGAGAGCATCACGAACATGACACTGAGCGGGCTTTTAAACACTTTTTTACTAACGTTTCTCTTTAGGGAATCAGGATTTGTGTTTTTTCCTTACCAACATTACAATGCTGCATGTTGTTGACGGCCGTGAATTTTATGGTCAATTTGTTGGTGAAATGAAAGCTGGTAGTGATTTGATTGCAAATGGGTAACTGCTAAATTGCCATTCAGCTATGAAGTTAGCAAATCATTTTTAATAGTGCCGAGGTGTTGTGCAAAATGGATAAAACTGGCAAGGGGGCCACTTTTTTTGTTTATGCCATTAGAGTTACGTAATTACATGTGTTAACTAAAAATTATGCACAGTCATCTTAAGTTTGAGTAGCACACAAGTCCTAGGTATTCAGCATCTCTTTCTACCCTCGTCCTATGTCGTGTCACAGAGAGAATTAGTGAAAGGGATTGCAATTTCGAGCGCGTTTTACAAGTTAAACAAAACTACACACACAACAAACACAAGTGCTTCAAGTTCCAAGTTTCAAAGTTCAGGTGTATCAGTAATCTAAGACTTTGGCCATCTATATTCGCCGTAGAAAAGTTCTCGAAATCGACACCTGACCTCCACTTTTAAACTTTCAGGACTTGCAAACAGTGGCGTAGCGTGAATATCAGCCGCCCGGGCAGAAGAAAAATTTGCCGCCCTCTTATTTAGGTATTTCAATTTTAAAACTATAGTATAAAAAGTACGGGGGATCCCTGCAAGTCAATTCAGGCGGTGTTGCCAGTCGATACAATGAGAAAGATGTCATTATTGTAGATACCATTAATTTTATAGAAAGGGGATTCCTTGATTTCGTGCTCATTCTGTATTGGTTCGACGAATCCCAGGTGCGACAAACAAAAATATGAAATACCTACATTATCATCAAGATATTTTTCAGTAATTTTGCCGCCCCGCAAAAGTGCCGCCTCACCCCCACTACGTTTAGTTATGCCACTGCTTACAGAGAGTGTGCAAAGGTCTCAAAGTACCTATTAGGATTTGTAAAGCATGTTAAAGCATTTTGTCTATTTAAATTCACTCATTCCGATGATTTAAACATTTACAATCTCAATTAGTGCATAGGGTAAGTGCCATTGAGCCAGTTAATTACAACCCTTATCATTATTGTCTATACTATAGTACAAAGTAGTACATGTTCAGATTTAGAATGGAATAAAATAAATGATTTCATAACAAAGTCCCAAATCTTACCAATATAAAAAATAGTGTATCTGGAATCAGTTATGTAGTATAATAATTATACTGTTTATTTATTTGATATAGCGAGCAGTTTGGAAGCTTGCACACATCTTACCTTTACCCTTTTGCTTGTCTTTGTAGTTTAAAGGGCATTCTATACTTCAGTAAGCGGCATTAGTAAATTATGTGTCAGTCACCTCAAAAACAGCAGTGAACTATAATATTTATGAGAGAAATGCTTTTTAAATTTTATTAAATTTTACAAAGTAATAGACCGTACAAGATAGTTCTTGTTTAGTAAACCAACCAAATAATACCAAATCAAAGAGCCTAAGGACACATTTAATTTGAATAAAAACTAACGAAATTACGAAATATATATACATATTTATATAATATAGGTTTTAACCCTGTATAGGTACCGTCAGCCAAATAAGTGGTCTATCAATTTTCAAACAAGTTCCTATCAAATGAATATTTTGCTAATGTTGATCTTTCAAGTTGACAGACATGTCTATTGGTGTTATTGCTTTATGACATGCAAACGATTATCAACTTTAGGGTGGTAGACCACATATTTGGCTGATGGTGCCACATCAATTTTCAATGAACTGTAAAATTGCATTTCTACTTAGAAATTTGTTTATTTATTTAATTGTCAGCAAAAAATTATAGCATTACAGTTAAAACATCAATGAGCTGTAAAATCATACCTAATAGATAAATAGACACCACAGGTTGTTATTTCCATACAAAACAAAATCCATGGAGCACATAGGTATACATCCATGTAAAATTTAGTCTCTAAACTTAACAGTTATGTCACAATACACATAACTAGGTATATTGTGGTTATGTTATGATTTTGAGATTTCACAAGGATCCCATGGGAATATAGGGATAATAAATAGCCCATGTATTCTTCCAGATATACAGCTATCTACATACCCCATTTCCTCAAAATCCACCCAGCCATTTCAGTGTAAAATAAAATAGTAACCACACATGTACACTTCCACATTTAAAATCTTAATTAATTCTAAGGTAATTAATTACAGAATATTTAATACACCCTCTTGCTTTAATTTCAAACCCTCCCCCATACAAGTTAATATTCAGGTACCTACCACACCCTAATTATAACAACACCTGAGTGGCACTCCTCTGATAAGGAGGACTTGATAATAGAATTATTGCCATGACATACTCAACTAGCTTAGCAAATGCTTGAAAAACTGTTAATAGTTCTAGTTTTATAATTACGAATGTTAGTGCTTGTGTAAATAATAATACATTTTTTTTTACTTGCTTCTTACACCTCTTAAAACACTCAGTACCAAAAAAATTGCTCTTATTTACTATTAGACTATTACATAGTAAATAAAACAGCAAAAGGTAAATATTGTTCTTTTCACTGCTTTGAGGAGTAAGCAGACCTGAGTATTTGATATAAATTTGATCTTGATATCTCCATGCGTTTCTAACAGGATCTTGATACATGGATGCATAGACAGGCAGATTCACAACAACAAAATCAATACAATACAATACAAATATTCTTTATTGCACACCATAAAGCAGTACAAAAAACTTATGATATAAACACTTAGATTCAGGGTAGACAATAGGCGGTCTTATCGCTTAAAAGCGAAAATCCTATATGGGTTCTATTTTTTGCAACTGAGGTAGAGTAATATCATAAAATTAATGTGCTGTGCACACTGGAATATATAGACCACTACTTTATTAGACTTTAAATAATTTTATAATAATATATAAGCAGCAGCCTACACGCAAAAATGTTTTATATTTTTGGTGATTCTTATAACTTAAATTTATATTGTGTGTATTCAACAAAAATCATGGTATATGCTGGAGAAGCAACAAGCAGACAAGCTAGCAGAACCAAACTATTTGCTTTTTTATATGACTGGATCATAAGGTCAAGAAATCATTAAATTTGTATACAATAGTTATTTTTTTAAATAATGTTTTATACTGCAACTATTACCAAGCCAACTGCTTTTTATTCTACAGAAAAAACTTCAGTAGGACAGGCATCTGACCTACATTACCGTTTTTAAAAAAACTAACTGTTTCAATGCAAAAACGATTAAAATTTAAATAGAGGTAAATAAGAAAATAACTAGAACTATTTTTTTGAAGCAGAAGCCGTGCTCCTTCTGGCTTGAAAACTAAAAAAGGGCATCTAATTGGCTGGCCGTTTAAGCCGATTACTAAAAAACCGCTTCTACCTTCAGTCCAAAAACTAACGAACTACAAAACTATTCTACCAATGCCATATTAAATTACAACGTACCTTAAAAGCCCAGTAATGTTGTTCTCACACTTGTACACATAAATTCGTCGGCACTCACTGATTCACTTGCACTCAACCCACAAACTGTACTTCAAACTCAATCCTCACGGCACACACTTTACGGAGTTCCCAATTGGAATACCAAGCATTGAAACATAACCCGCGCGTCTACGGTATACTTTATTTAGTAATGATCGCAGTTCTTATATTTTCTTCCAAATTTCAGCCGTCACTGCGAGAACGAACGCGGCTTCGAAGGCAAGGCAAAAAGATCGTCGCGAAAGCTAGCTTCACTTCACCTTTCCGCCCATGTCATAGATTAAGCGAGGGGAGACGGACCATTTTTAAACGGTTTTTTTGACAGAGTAGTCCGGTGAGCAATTGGTAGAAACTAGTTAAAGCATATACATACGCGCTGTGCCACCACAAAAACTTAGGCAATTCAACTGTTTTAATACCATGTGTTTAATACGGCTGTAAAACTGTATTTTTTTAGTAAGTCGAAATTAAGTGTTTCTCTTAAAATCACGTGTAAGTGTAAAAACTATCATCGCCAGCTGGAAGACTTTGCACAAAGGCCTCCCTCTTAAAACGCCGCAATGAACGACACCTCACTACTTGCATCCACCGGTTGCTCGGAACTCTCGCGATGGCATCATTCCATCTAGTAGGCAACCTGCGCGCTTCGTCTTTCGGTTCGTATCGGTTAAAACGTCGATATATTTATTTCTCTGATGTAAATAAATCTCTTATGTTATAAGTGGCAGAATTTTAATATTTAAGATACAATAAAATAACATTAAATAATGTCCAAACTTAATTCCAATCGAGTTCATAAAGAAAAACAATTAATAAAGTAAAAGAATTATTAATGTATTCAGGAATTGATTCTTCAAATATTGGAGAACCTAAGAGGTAAAAAAAGTAACTTAACTACTTTTATGTTGGACGTAAATTATTTAGGTATGATAAGCTCTTGAACTGAGGAATAATTTAAACTTAATTAAATTTTATAATAAACTTTATATTTATTTTAAGCTTGCATGAACTAGGCCCTTTAGGCTTTAAAAAACTCAGTGGAGATCATATTTAAAATCTCTTCTTTACTCATTTAATTTTTATAATACTGAACCAAACCGTATTTTCTGAAGTTCTTTAACGCGTGAGCGTGTTCTATTTCTACGTCTTCTTCGACTGCCTCTTATAGAGTTTAATCTGTGTCTTCTAAAAAATACTAATTAAAAATAAAACTTTAATTTTATTGGAAATGTAGGTAATGGAATAGTCTGTTTTAAATTCTTCATAATAATCTTTGACAGTATGATGTCATGCACCGGCATAGCTTAGTGAGGTGCAAATGACAATTGTCTATGGTACAGGCCCAATCCATCGATTTTTGGCGCAGCACTACTCTGCAACAAGTGAGTTGCCATCATTAAATTATTCATATAGTAATAGTATTACTTTAAGCGTCTAGATGGCGCTTAACATAAATTAAATATTTTGGTATTTACAATTCTGTGCATTTCCTAGAATTTTAATTCCATTTCATAAACATTAAAAAGCATTATAAGATTAGTTTGTAATCGATTAAAATATCGTGTTGTCTGAAATATTTTGTTACGATTATACTTAATATATTTTGAAATGGTTGTGTGTGTCCACTAACGTCATCTATCGCCTTATTAACTTTATTTACATCACGTTAGTGCAGTACGTTAACTTTGCTCACTCTGTGCTTTGCTGTAACCTAACAGATGGCGTCACTAGTCTAATTCAGTGCCTTGGTTCAATATGGTTTGAATAAGTTTTCTTCCTGTAGCTTCGGCTTATTAGTACATTGTGTATTAAGGGCGGTAAACAAGGAATTACGAACGAGAATCTATTAGAATTAATGAGTCGATGTTCGTAATTCTAGTACCGCCCGTGCGACATACAATGTTTTTTATCACTTTTGCGAGTAAAATTGTATATTTGTAAAAGAAAAACTAATATTTTTTCAAAAATTGCCGATACCGCTGACTACGCTCTTGGCAGACCCAGCCTCCGCGCCACCCCCCCTCCCCCCCTCCATCATGTGCCCGACGTGCGCGCGCTCCTGCACGCCATGCAGTATCACACTCATTTATTCGATCTTCAGGCTTCATTGACAAAAAATTAGTTTGTACGACTGGACACTGACTATACGTAGTAGGAGGTAGTAGGTATAGGTTTTGTTTTCTGTTAAAGGTAAATAATAAAACAAAACTTAATGTATCTTGTTCATAATTTTAATATAAACTTGTAGAGATATAAAAAAACTCCCGTCGACGTTCAATAGAACATAGTAATATCACAAATAAGTTGAAATAAATTAAGTAAGTATCTGTTGTGACTTAAGAATAATTATTTCTAAATTAAAATTAGTTTCGAGGAAATGCTAATGATATTTAAATACCTAAAAGCCCTTGTCCATTTAAAATTACCTAACACCAACATAATGAGAATCTAAAATTCAAGACTCACTATGTTTAAAATCATAATCATAATATTCATAATTATTGCATTGTTCAAAAGCATCTCCTCAAAGTACAAATTTATTAAACTAATTTCTAGAAATAAATAAATTATATATTTCGAAACGCAATAGCTACGGAGGTAGGTAGAAGAAAGAAATTCTAGTTAGTTACAGTCTTTCAAATATTTAAATAGATAGTAGTGATGGGCCGAATGTGGTTTGAACCGAATATGAACTTCGGCTGAACATTCGGTAAAAATAAAAAATTCGGCCGAATTTCGGCCAAACTTCGGTTCAATAAACTGCCTCTAGTGTATTCTAAATATGAGTATGGAAATACCCTTTAATGTTTAAAAATACTTAATGTTCCTCTATGTTTAGTTTGTGAAAATTGTGAACCAAAAACTTTTTTTTAATTCAATTTACGAATTGTAATCAAGATGTTTATTAAAAGAATAGGTACGTACTAAGTTTATTGAATTTTTGTTGCATATTTTACTGATATGACAGATATCTTTTTAATTTCAATCAAAATAGTACAAGTAGATTCTTTTTTTCTAGTGCCGAATGTTCGGCATTTAAACCGAATATCGGCCGAATGCCGAAGTTCGGCTCAAGCTGCCGAAATTCGGTTAAACCGAATGTAAAACGAATTTCGGCCCATCCCTAATAGATAGTGACTCAAAATATCATCATCAATGACAAAAAAATGCTTAAAACTATGCAATAGCTATTTTAAACAAAGTAAATTAGCACCAGACAGTGAGTCAATAAAAAAAGTAAGTATGTTTTTTTGTACCAGGCGAGCCTCTTGATTATAAAAAAAAAACTCCTATCATACCGCATAGCAAGGACTCTACTTTATCTCGAGCGATTTTAAAGATTTTTTTCAGGCAAACCTTTAAAACGCCCGGGAATATGGCCAATTATTGCTCGAAGAAGAATGATGGTCTAAATATGGACTATCAGTGAGCAGTAACTTGCTTCCACTCAAGCCAGAGCTAGAGCTTTCACTAGACGAAAACATGCTCTTACTACCCGTGTAGAAAGAGAGAGATGTATGCAGCGGCTCTCTTCCTAGTCGCCGTCTTGCCCTGATTAAGGATATAAAGGCTACGGCAATCGCGCAGAGGAAGATGACCCCCAAAATGCAGAACGCAAGGGCCATTTTGCCGGGCGACAGACAAATAGTTTTGTCGCCTGGTGAGAAGCCACGGATGAACTCGTCTTCCTCGCTTTCTATTCTTCGTGATCCTGGAATGTAAGAGAATTTGGTTATAGCAGACTAGTTGCGTGAAGGCGTGAAGCTTAGTAGAAAAGGCTGCGTTCAAGTTTCAGCCAGAGATGCGCGAGGATGTCTTGCGAAGAAGGTCTTTTTCATGAACGAATAGAAACGTTTCATTTACCTAGCCTCGCTCCGCTCAGGTGTTTCCACCAAAGAGGTGCTGTGCGAGGAAAGCTGGGATGATTTGTTATACCTAATAACCTTCGGTAGTTGCAACTCGTGTATTTAAAGTCTAGGGCACATCGTTTCATATCGTTTCGGGTATTTTTGGTTATTGGTAGCTGAAATTTTTTCTTTAACTTGGTTGGCTTACCTCGAATTGAAGCTTCATCTTCCAACTCAATATTGGGCGCCAGCACTTCAATACTGTTGTACACCTCGAGTCTATCGATCACCAATCCTTTCGCGTCCTTGTCTAACCGTGCCTTTCTCAACAATCCCTCTCTAGTTTGCTGCGGCCTTTGCAACATTTTGCAGTCTACATTCGGACAGTTCCCTTTACACAACTCTATCCCACAGGTCAAATGCAATTTTGCTCTGTCGGGAAACTTAAAAGCAGCGAACGTCGTCACAGCATGCTGATACGTCATTAAATTCTTGAACATCAGCTCAGGATCCGCTTTAGCTGCTTTCAGATTTACATTCTCGTCGATATTCCGTTGCAAGTCCACAGGCTCGAGGTCTGCGAAGTCTATTTCTGTTCCTTTCTTGTGTTGGTGGATAGAGGGAGTAGTGAATATGGACTCGTCAATTGGACAGCCAGCTTCGTCGAGGAGTTTCTGGGATGCCTCTCCCAAGCCGTCGTGAGCTACGCAATTGGTTACGCGAAGACCAACTCCCACTGTAACAGATAAGGTAAGCAGTTGTCAACACTACATAATGTTTATGAAGAGTATTAAATATTTAGACATTTCGGGCCACTAAAAAGGACAAACAGACGATTATGCTTTATAATAAAGGCTCATCACGTCAAATTATTTTTGACCTGACGCATCAAATAGTATATTTAGGGGCTGTTTCACCATCCATTGATTAGCGTTAACCGACGGTTAAATGTGATGCCGTCTCCGTCTATTCGAACAAAACAAATAGAGACGGCATCACACCTAACCGCCAGTTAACACTAATCAATGGATGGTGAGACAGCCCCTTAAATTACAAAGGCAAGTAAATAGATGGGTTAAGATAATGCTTCATTTGCTGATGCTGAATTAAATTTTGGTCCTGATATAATAAACTATAATACTAAATATATATAACGTATTACATTACAGGCTGTTACTGAACCAGTGAGATACACCTTTGGGCTCATCTGCACTTAACATCAGGTGAGATAGGGGTCAAGCACGGTCAGTTTTATGTAAAACAAAAAGTAGAGCCCGTTATTTTGGAAAACAACACATCGATATTTGAAAATATAGTACGTCGGGAAGGAGTATTTAAATATTTTATAATATATTCCTCGATAGACCTAACTGGACAGCATTATTTATCCACTTTCGCAGCTACCGTTCTGTGGGATTCACCTAACTTTGCCTGATTTGGTTTTCCGAACAAATTCTTACCCGGAAGCGTGCACTGTATAAGCAGTCTGGTCGGCTGTCCAACTTCCACGGTGGCAGGCTCTGTAGACGGCGAAGCGGGCACCAGCTCCATCCACGCTCGAGCCGACTCCATCAACCACTCACGCTGCTCTGTCTCGGCCGGGTTCACCCATCCTTGCCGGTTGCGACCAGTCCTGAAATGCAAGAGGTCAGTCCATGGATGATGGCGAATTCCTCGCTTTAATTTAAACAATGGATTATCAGTGAACACTTCACATTAAATTCATGCTATTTTAGCTACATAACAGGACAGCGATGATGTCTATGCACACTTTGTTTCCGTGTTTTGAGTGTAAGTAGTAGAACTCAACCGACTATAGTTCTGAAAATGCTCTCAAATGTCACCCGCGGCAGACAGAAGTCGATACCACAACGGGAGACAGATTGTATTTAGCCATTTGGTACTATAATATTGTGGATACTATAAGATATTCTTTTCCTAAAGTCATCTTGTTGAACTATCTGAGTTGGTGGAAAGACAAATTGGGACAGTTTATACAGAACAGAATACTCTACCTGGTCTTACGAGCCTCCTGCCCAATCATTTCACGTAGCTTGGTATTGATGACGCTTTCGAGAGCTGAGCTGTTGATGCGGACCGCACGCGACTGAAGTTTACACCTGTAAGATTTAACAAACTGAGGATAATAAAGTTGGCGTGTTCTTTTTTCGTTCAGCATCTCTTTCTGCCAAACGAGACAAAATGATAGTCGACAGCTATGGTGAATAGGATTTTGTCATAATTGTTTAATTGAAGGTAGTGCTAAATTCAGTTCCAGCCAGTCAGAGTCATGTAGGCACTTATCTGATTTAGTTCTGGGGAATTCCAAAATCTTCTGCATCACTTGAGCAAGTGCTACATGTTTTGGGGAAAGTGACACTCAAAAAGAAAATTTTAGGCTTGTGATCCATTCACGTTTAAATATTATCTCTCGGTTGAAATTGCAACATTGTTACAATTTACACGAGAGATAATTAAAAAATATGCAGACCCACTCACCTTACAACTATCTCCTGATCAGTAGACTGCTGCAGTTGCCGATCCATTTGTACTACTAGTTCAACAGTGTAATACAGATCGTCATCATCCGTGTTGGTTGTAGTGTTCAGGGTAGAGCTCCTCACGCCGCAAGCGTTTGTGGGCAGGTGGAGAGAGATCTTCGTTTTATGGCTTCCTGAAAAAGTTTACAAATGCTTTTAATGCAGATACCGCATAACCGTTCGATAAATTCTGATTTATCCGAGATCCGTAGTTTGCCATTGAATGATCTTTCAAGAGTCCGGTACTCCACACATAATGCAATATTATCAATACGGCTAACTGTTCTACATTTATCTATTTGTCCTTAGAGTTCGACCAGGAAATGGTATCTGGGGTTGCTAATGCTTAAAGTATCAGTTCCAAAAGAGTCCTCTCAGAGCACTTATTCAATGCTTTTTAGCGAAGGACCATTGGTTGAGTGGTCACTCTCTGGGACGTTCGGTAAATACGCATGGGTCTAAAGAGGGAGAGGTGGTTCAAAAACCATTATCTTTTAGTCCCTACATGGCCAGTTACAGACAAAAATGACCTACTTTGTCTTTACATAATAGATAGATTTCAAAGCCGGTACCATTCCACTCTTTCCAACCATTCATAACATTTCACATCACTGTCATCGAACAGTCCGTTGCCTCGTAGTGAATCACTAACTGTCAAGTTGACCTAATTTTACAGACAGTCCGATGATGGCTTCTACGGGAAGCTAAGACTGCTGAAGCATGTGTTAAATGAATGTCAAATACCATACCATTCCATTCACTTCTTCATTCCAACCATTCCACCATCTCGCGTCACCTTACCTTGTGCCCTGCATTCCCGCGAAAAGTCCTTGCTGAACAGCAGCCCCTTGAACGGCTGCGCCATCTCCAGCGACACAGTGAAGGAGCCGCGGTCGCAGGAGCTGGTCACGTCGACCACGCGGTTCTGCGCGTACGCAGGCCATGCCAACAGCAGCAGGAGGCGCCACATGGTCACTGTGGAAAAACGAACGACTCAGATAACTGTGAAGCTAACCCAGACCGGACGACCGGATACCCATGTAAGTGTGATTGACGTCGTTTAAGAAGAAACGAGACGCTGTTAAGAGACCACGGCTAAGAAAAAACAGAAAGGACAGTTTGGTTTGTATCCTGAGAAGAACATATATTATGCTTGAGGCCCCGGGTTTGATTCCCAGACGGGCGAGACAGATATAAGTAATGTTTGTTCTCAGGTCTTGGACGTTTACCTAATATGTATTTATGTATGTATATTTATCTACTTAAGTATATAAGTACCAATTATAAGGTGTCAATTGTCCCATGATATTTATTTATTGAAAGGGATCAGCTATTTTTCAAGTTTCTAGCGCAATCGGAATTACCTAACAACCATATAAGGTTTTTCGGTTACGGGATTTGTATGAAAACACCTTTTTTAATGATTGGTTGCGTCGACTTAGAAGTAATTTTTCCACTGCTTCAAGAGATAATAGACCTGAGTGTTTGCTATTAATTACCTACAGCTTAATACCTTCACGCGTTCTTGAGAAAAAAGGTCTTACAGACGGACAACAAACTGAACCCAAAAGGGATATTTTTTCCTTTTGAGGCACTGAACCCTTACAAAATAAAAAAATCAACAGAATTGAAATATTCCTCCTTTTCTTAAAGTCGGTTGTAAATAGAGGCGTACTGTTAATAATTCCGCTCCGCCTATCCACGACATGCTTGGAATCACACTTAAACAAAAACAATAAGAATAAATCGAGTCGAACGCCAGGGGGCTACTACGAAGTTCGAAAATCGAAGTTCGTAGGAAGTCCTATCGTACCCACCCTCTCACTCTCGTATTAAATAATACTAGCGCCAGCGGGACGGCAAGATACGAAGTTCGAATGCTGCAATTCGTAGTACAGGGCCAGTACCGAAGTCATTAACGGCCACGATTTTGTGGTCGGACCGAGACGGATATCAACGCAATTTGAAACAATCTAGACTCTAATAAGTGTTGTTGGAAAAAATAATAAAAAAACATAAATTACGATCATTCGCGTGGCTCATTGTGAAATCAGAATTTTAAATCGGTAATATTGAAAGCAAGTTTCAATGAGGAATCTTGGTTTCGTCTACATTTTGGGAAAGTGGGTGGGGAACCGTTTAAATATAGGTACTTACCCAAAAAACTAAAGTTTTTTCTACCTGGATGTAGATTGTAGAGGTATATACTTGACAAAATACTAGACTCTGCATAAAAGGAAATAAAACATAAATACTCGACACGGTGACTCGACAATCAGCTTCATGCTGTGGCGCTTTATAAATGTTATTAAAATTTTAAACAGGAGACTCTAGTACAGAAAGAAGGTGTCAGAAAGTTGATAGGCCGCAGAACGTTCTTCGAAAACGCATTTGAAGACATGCAATTTGAACCTAGTGATTTCCTCAGGAAAGTGGACTTCGCGAGGCTAAACTGTGTCTTTGTCTGTAGCATCTAATGGTACAGTTACATTTCCTGCGAGCAGTTAGATACCCCACTTCGATTAGCGCGTTTAGTGGAAATTAAAACCTCTTTGTCTCGAAATCAGGCCTCGCCAGATATCCGTGACGATGAGATTGAGAAGATGATAACGTTGGTACAATCCGTAAGCTGTGAGCTCTTAGAAAAACCTTCGGGTTTCGGGGAAAATCGGAAGGATTCGTGTTGTAGAAAATGACAATAAAATTGTCTTTTTGACTTTCTCTATAGGTACTAATACTCTTTGTTTTTTTGACTTAGTAGCGATCCATCACGCGGAAAGTGCACTCGTTGTGTTTTCATTGATTTATATAGAGCAGTTAAAAACACCACTTACTTATTTATTTAGTTTATTTTTAAATTCGCAAATTTATTTCTATGGGATGTCAACTTAAATAGGGTATTTCTGTAAATAGCCAATAACGGGAAATTGTTTATAATTATAATTTATAAAGTATATATATTTTTTTAAATAAGCTGAAGGTTTCAAGAAATGTGTTGATTGTAAATATTTTAATGAGGTTCAAGACCGAGTTAAAGAAGCAACGAGGATTTCGAAAAGTACATAAAAAAAAATACTTAAACGAAGCAGACCAAAAAAAATTATTTAACATACCCAAGAGAAGAAGACGCATATAACCGTAATATTATTACAGTAAGGTTTATTTTGTACTGATGGTTATTCTTTACATAACATTTTACGGTAACTTCGAAAAGTTTTGCAAGTTGATAACAGAACAGAACCGCATATCACGATCGCGTGTCATATCGTCAATACCCGAAGAATGCTTCTAATATAAAATCCGAATACCTAGTGCCATCCACGAAGACGCGTGATTTTGTCAAAATTAGCCATTAATGATATTGTAATAAGAACCACGGCACGCGTCATCGTGAATGACTCTACCTATACTTGATTTTGTACGTGAAAAAATTGGACATCTGTTTGCAACTTCAATTGCGCGCGAGAAGTTTGCACGATCCCAGGATAAAAAGTTGTATGTATGTTAATCAGGGATAACATAGCTTTCTATTAAAGATTTTTTTCTTTTCGTGCTCGTAAACATCGTATTGAGGTACCTATGCGACATAAAATTACCTATTATTATTCAAAGTGAAAAATCAAACGTCTAAGCCAAAATAGCCGAAAGATAGTCATCAAAAACGGTGTTTCCAAATTAATTGCCTGGGAATCAAAACAAACATACGAGTATAACTAAGGTCCTAAAAACTTGAAATGTGATATGAAATTAGCTCTAGCACAACTAATAAGAAAAGTTTTTAATCTTAAGAAGGGAATTTCGTTACATACGGAACCCTCGGTCTCCAAGAAAACCAACGGCATATCATAAACCTTAACGTGTTTTCATTACAGTACTTACCTTACCTACTTTATTAAACGTAATCCAATCTCCCTTGACTACCGGAAAACCACTTGCTATCCCATAGCTAAATTACATAAACAGTTATGTCAAGTTACGCGTGAGCATTAACGACAATTAACCGTAAGGCTGCGTGTGAGTGGACGGCGCTTCACTGGGCATTGTTTAGACGGAAGCTTTAGATTGGCATCAGAGAGAAATGCGGAGATTAGGAAAATGAATGCACCGGGGCTCCTACTGACAGAAAAATGGCCAGTATTAAATAAAGAGTTTACCTAAATAATACTTTTTCACTTCTCAAGCTCGTAACGTTCGTGTTTCTGCTGTATCTAGGCGACATAAAATGACTTTTTATGCTCTAGTGCATAAAATAAAATCTTCGTCTAAGGCCAAGGCAATCAGGTGTCAACAGCCACAAACAAAAAAGTTTCTACATATATTTTTTAATAATTTTTAATTTAAGTATATAAAATTAAAAATCAATCAAATTAATCAAAATAAATCAGTAAAATTAAAAAAATGGAATTATATAATAATGCATAAAACATAAAAGGCACATAGATAGTGAATAATTGTTTCCATTGTTGCTATTTCATTTCCTCGCAATTTAAGTAAAAAGCAGAGTGTAAAACTCGATCATTAAACCTATTTTTCCCTCGACGTGTCTATCCACCCTCGACGTACCGGCTCGGTTGGCTATATGAGTCTTGGGTAAAATGGCTCGTTTTATGCTCTTGTTGTACAATCTACTATTTCATTGATTCATTTTCATTTTATTTAATTGGATTTGTAACTTTTAAAAATCGGAACAAGACGGACACAGTGAAAAAGGGATAAAATGTCCAACAGTGGACGTCCTACGGCTGATATGATGATGATGATGTAATCATTAATATCTAATCATAAAAATGTTACTTTAAAATGATAAGTACCAGTAATACGGTAACGCGTGTAGGTCAGTAGTGGACTGACATTTAGAGCGATTCCGTGAAAATTGATAAAACGCTTCAAATATCATAAACACGCCATATGGTAAATGAACAAAACGAAAGCAATTTATGTGAAAGCATTTAATATGGTCTGATTTTGTGCCCCATAATCAATTAGATAGGCTCAGATGAATGCAAGGTTCTGGGTCACGGGTGATCGTTTATGGCAAGAAAATTATGGCGCATCATCATGGTATTTATTTGGCTAACGACGCGCAACTAAGATATCGACACGGCCAAAGTCAAATCAATCAAAATAAACCAATAAAACTAAAAAAATATAATTAAACAGTAATTTATGAAAAATAAAATGTACATAGTAAGTGAACAATTGTTTTCACTGTTGCTATTTCGTTTCCTCGCCACCGAAGTGAAAAGCAGAGTGTAAAACTCGAGCATTAAACCCATTTTCCCCTCGACGTGTCTATCCACCCTCGCCATACCGTCTCGGTGTGAACGTCTTGGACAAAATGGCTCGCTTTATGCTCTTGTTGTACAATCTACTATTTTGACAATGAAACAAAAAATGACATAAATAAAGCGCGTCAAACTTCGGGGGCGGGTGACTCTGACGTCGGGGACGTAACTGAATATCGAAAATTAATAAGTATATCTAATGCTAAAAAGTCGTCGGCCAAAATATCGAAAGTAGGTTAGGTTAGGTTCGATATTTTGACCGTCGATAAATAACTATCCATATATTTCAATTTTCGATATTCAGATACGTGCCCCTGACGTCACATGGCGTGGCGTAACGCAGAACTTTAGCTGGCTAATCTTCATAATTATTTTTTGTTTAATTGCCAAAAGTTCGATTTTTTTAAGACACTAGCTTAATACATAAAATCAACACTATTTAACTATTGGATAACTATTGCTGGTATTAATCAATGCAAAAAAGATACAGTTGTTATTAGAAATGGCATCGAATGTGGGAACAAGACCAAGGGCCGGCCACACGTCGACGCAAATTGTGGCTAATAACATGTGGTGTGGGTAATTGCGTTTGCGCAGGTAATCTTTGGCTTATTTGCTGGTCGCGAGCAATTTTAAGTGTGAGCACTTGTACATTTTTTTCCCAGCTATTCTTTATAGCTTTTATTAACGCCTTGTATAGTCGAGGGCATAAACACATCGAGTCATCTATACGGCCATGAGGTCAGATATATGTATACATAGCCCTTATTGTTAGTGACATAAAGGTGTGTAGATATTTTTGATGTTTGCGGAACGTATGTATTACCTTGACTGTACAGTCGAACATACTGATTCATGATGTAGCAGAGTAGAATCTTTTAATAATCAATTTCACTATGATTTCCTTGGCAAAAGTATGGAATGTCAATATGACATTAGTAGCACAAAGGTTTCATAAATAATAAATATAAATAAATAAATAAATCATGGGACACTTGACACCAATTGACCTAGTCCCAAACTAAGCAAAGCTTGTTCTATGGGTCGTTTCAGTGATTTGTTTGCGAAATATTCAACTTTAAAGTGCAAATTTTTGCATGAAAATCGAGCGTCGCCCCCCCTCTAAAATCTAAACCGGTGGAAAAATGTGAAAATAATCAGGATGGTAGTAAGTATATCAAACTTACAAGAAAAACTATAACGGTTGAGTTTTCTTGAGAATTATTAGTAGTTTAAAAGTAAATAGCAGCCTAAGGTATAAAATATACCTAAACTTGTAATATTCCGCACAAAATACGAAATCCTCAGAAAAATATTACTTATTTTTTTCGTAATGGCTACGGAACCCTATTTCGGGCGTGAACGACACGCTCTTGGCCGGTTTTTTCTCAGTTAAAGCACCCATCATTCAGTTCATTGGCCGGTAATAGAACAAACCGTAATGCCTAATAACCAATTTAAAAGCGATTTGATTTAGATTCCGGTCATTAAAGTAATACGGTAAGGTTAAGGGGCATAGACAAAGTTTTAAGAATAACAAGGAGATAAACTTAGTGCCCGCAGCGTACGTTTTTTTTTGGACTGGGGAAAATCCTTTATGGATGTCACCGGCCCGGGGAGGCCGGTAGGTATGTGGGATTCCCGCCCCGGAAGGAGGCGGTGTACCCACTAAAAACCCCAGGGTGTTCCTCTTCGTCGCCGTTTTGCAGCCGGGCTGTGGGAACTCTGCGATCCATGGCCCGGCAGCACGGCGGTCGTCCAGTGTCGGACCCGGCTCCAGGAGATTTATTGTCTCCTGTCTCCACCGCTGCAGGAGCGCCGGAACACTTGGCGGTCCTACCACTTTACTGAGTGCACTTAAATATTGCTTTTAAATATTTTGGTGGTTGACTTTTGATACTTTGATGAACGAAAAGTGTGCCGTTAAAACTAAAAAAACCGGGAAGTGCGAGTCGGACTCCCGCACCTAGGGTTCCGTACACATTTATAGGTATGTAATTAAACGGGAATCGTGTCTTGAAGATATTTCTCGCTTTTTCTATAAGGGTTCCGTTTTTTCCTTTTGAGGTACGGAACCCTAAATAAGGGTGAAAACGCCTGCGTATAGTATCGTAGGTCCGTTTGCGAAGCATTAGGGTGAATACCAAAAAGTTGCACACCCTATCGCAGATAGTTAAAATCCCTTACTGTTTTTTTTTCCGTTGTGACACGAAAATTATCAATACAAATGTACCTATGATTCATTTTTGTGTCACAATGGACAAATGAATAGTAATTCTATTTATCTGCTGCACACCTTAATGCATCTTTTAGGTCTTCGCCCGTTAAGTACTTATTAAAGTGTTGCTGGTGTTAAATGCCTTCCCGATCTAAACGGTTGTTTTATGCCCTCGATACCCAAAAAATTTCAAAAGCAGTATATATTATTATGTATAAAGAATTTAAACAGAGAACTATCACTAATAACGTTTTAAGCGTACTCGTTTTTACATATTATGTTTCCGTTCCAACTTTTTAATAGTAAAAGTCAAACTTTTTAAATGTCCGTCCTCTCGCCTGTCATAATAAAATTACCGGTGTTGCCAGTTCCGACACAAAACCACGGCATTATAAATTACAC
The DNA here is from genome assembly GCF_025370935.1 of Choristoneura fumiferana. Taxonomy (NCBI): domain Eukaryota; kingdom Metazoa; phylum Arthropoda; class Insecta; order Lepidoptera; family Tortricidae; genus Choristoneura; species Choristoneura fumiferana. The sequence continues at coordinate 13,347,872 of NC_133478.1, forward strand.
AGATCTTATCATTACCTCAAAGCGGTGTAATACACCGTTACAGAAAACTGTCTCATGCAGGTAAATGGCCAATTTATCTTTGCTTGTGGACAAAAAAATAACTAGCAATAACACATAGTGGTGTTTTAGTTTTGTTTGACAAGAACGCCTCTCGAAACTTTAAGAATAAGTTTGTGGGGTTATTAAGATGCAAGGCAGGAAGATGTGAAAGTAAGGCTACGTGCACATACGAGTAACTCTTGTTTTTAGTAGCAAGCACATGAGCTTTTTATAACAGGTGAATTTGTGAAACTTAATTTTTACGTTCGGGCGGGGCTTTTTTTAAAGTCTTATTGCTAGGTATTAATTTAACCGACTTTAAAAAACGAGAAGGATAAGTATATCTTGTTACTATTAGCTATAGGTATCTGACAGACAATAACGTATCCACGCAGTATTATAAAGTTATTTATTTTCAAAACCACTTCCGTATTCTGGTTTCTACAAAAACCCGTATCAATTGCAACGGATTGATTTCACAAGATTATTCGTGGCTCGTAACAGTTTAATATTATATAATTATCTATAACTAATGGTATACCAAATAGAATGTTAGTAATAAATAATCTAAATATTGAATGAATAACATAATCAAATATAATTAGCACAAATAAATAATTTTCGGAAAATTCTCTATTCTATGTGTATGTAACCTACACATTAGGTAATTTTGATGTATGACTATACGAATAGATTTGCGCCAAATATCGTTGAGGACCTTATTTGTCATTATCTTTGTCTGATTTGTTATTAGGCTGTGGTGGCCGTGGTTTGATTTGCAATGGGCCTCTCTCAAGCCGAGGATTGTTAGTTCCAATACGATCTCACACCTCTGAGTTTTCAAAATTCATGTGCGAAATTACATTTCAAATGTAAATTTCTACGAAAAAGGGTTCTATGTCTTCTGCACCCTTCGAGAACCGATCTTACGTCAGCCGAGACAATCTCAACATCATCATCATCAGCCAGAAGACGTCCGCTGCTGAACAAAGGCCTCCCCCTTAGAACAACTCACCACTCTCAAGATGTCGTCAGTCCACCAAGTGGGAGGCCTGTCAAGTCAACGCTGCGTCTTCCGGTTCGTGGTCGCTATTCGAGTACTTCTCCCCATCGGGTATCTTTCCTTCGGTATTGCCACTTCAACTTGCATATTTTTACAGCAAGAAAATCTATGCAGAAAAACAATGACACATAATTCTCCTTTCCTCATGCTTTAAGGCAATTAATATTTATATATATTAATAACAGGAATTCAGAAACGCAAACGCATCAGTGCAATAACAGATGAGAGCATGTCGTTATGCGTCAAGAATTTTAAACGATAAACTGTGGATAAAACCACTGTCTCTGATTCATAAATGTGTAAAACGTAACGGAACTCAAATAATTCATTGCGTGCCATAATTTATTCACATATAAAAACGTTTCTTTCTCTTTCAAAAGTTTTTTAACTGTCAGGATTATTAATAGGTAAAATACCGTACTACAAGAAGTTAAATAGGATTTTTATAAAATCTACCAGCTCTACACGAACTACTGCTCAGTAGTTTTTATTTTCATTGTTTTAATCGAATATAACGCGACCTCCGTAGCATGTAATCGATTATGAATTTGATGTTTTAAGTACCTACCTATTAAATATTTATTATACCTATGCAACGAATGTCATAATTTAATTTGAAAATCATCAAGCTCTAATTTTGAACACCTTCCTTTCAGTAAAATTAAGTAAAAAAATGATCAGTGTTAAAAGTATATAATATGTTGTAGTAAAAGTATATATATGAAAAGTTAAGTGTTCATTTGGATTTGCTTAAAGAAATGGAAAAAATATTCTGGATTCATTTTGTGACTGTAGATTGACGGACAGACGGACAGATGTGCTCTGATGCCTATGCTTTGATCCCTCGCCCTCGGTCACGCTGGCCTCCGATAGATCTAAATCTGCTTCACCTGCAGCAAAAAGGCTAAGTGCGGATTGGTCACGCGCAGATCGTTCCGCTATGCGATATTTACGATAGCTTCTGGTGAAAAATAACATTGTTTATTACCATAGTGGTAGAAACAACGTCAATTGGTGTCTTAAATATTGAAATTCCCCCATTAAACTATCTAAAAAATTTACATTTCTGTATTGAAATACACTAGTCTAGTTTGTATTACAATGATAGATAAGTAAAATTAGTTGATTGTACCAAATCTGGCAGCTGAGGTTTGTTTACATTTATTTATCTAAACCTTTCAAGTATAGAAATATTATGTTTTATACGCACTTTCACGTTTCTTACAAATCGTAATACGATTGGGGCAATAAAATATGTTAATAAACAAGGCTGCCTTACCCAGCTGGTTAGAGAAGGACTTCAGAATCCTTTTCCTCCCATGGTTAACCTAAAAGGCGATTAAGACAGCAACGCTCCCAAGAAATTCTTTATAAAGGTTTACAAGCAATCCTCGACTACTCTATCAAGAGTAGCGACTTAGAAGAAGATAAAAGGCTGGACTAAGTCCCGAGTATGTTAGTAATTTGGTAGAGCTTGGTGTAAACTTGTTAGTACGACTTTGCGAAGGGACTAATTATTGTGGAATAAATAATAAAATCCCTGAAGATAGTGCTGGCTCTCCTAAAGCTAAGTAGGCGGTATCTGAAGAAAAAAACACTTGAGTTATTTATACCATCGTGTAGCTTAAGACATTTGAGACATTCTGGCATTAGGTGGCATAAATAATCAAAAGTGTTTTTTTAGATGCCTACTGCTTTAACCAAGGGAGAGTGGATTGTATAGAGTTGTAGACATTATATTCTAACACCCATTGGAACAATCATTAACGGATTTCCATCTACATTTTCTACGACATTTCCCAGAGATACCTTTAACCTTTGCCTTTCTGATTCAATCTACATATCGACGTCTGCTCTGTAAATTGTTCTCACGGCCATTGTCAATAGTTTCCTACGTTGTACATCGCTTATCGATGAGTTTCACCTTTTTGTGTGATGTAGGAATAGATTTATCAATTGAAATCAATCAGACAATGATACAACTTTTGTCTTGTTTAGTGTTAAATAAAAATATAGATGCCAACTTCAGCCGGGAAAGTTAGAGGTCATCATCTGCTGAAAAACTTCTACTATTGAACAAAGGCTTCCCCATTAGAACGCCATAATAACGAACGACAACTCGCTCCCGTATCCACTGGTTGCCCACAACTCTCGCGATGTCGTGTACGTTTGGTTTTGGGCGACAAATGCATTTGGTTCACTCTATTTAGTGGCAGGGTGAACCAAATACCTTTCTTCCCGAAAACCAAACGTTTTACTAAGTGCTTTTACGTTACAGAAATTTGTTTATGCAAAGTTTGCAAGTTTGTTCCTGCAAAATACCTTATACCGACTACTATGTTACGATTTCTACTACGAGTAAGTCAGTAATTTAATGTACAGCTATCTTGTATTCGTACTAGTAGCAAGTTCCTACAATCCAAATAAAGAAATTTTTGAATGAATTCACAGTCATAAAACTAAAGTATGTAGGTACGTATGCTTCATCATCAACATGCATCATCTCTAGCTTAAGTACACGTCCAACTGCTAAGTACAGACCTCCTCTTAGATAAAAAGAATTTAAGCAAATGTTCCCACGCGGGCCCAGTGCGTTCTGTTTACCACGACATTTTAATTAGGAATACCCACCACGTATGGGTTGCCGAATATTCAACAAAGGTTTTCGTCTCACAAATTATCGCGAATAAAAGCAACTCGGCATCAAAGTTCAGCGCCCAATTGGGGCAGTCTAAAGCATCCTAAACAATTGTCAAAATTTCTCACAAATTTAGCTGTATTTTGTAAAACTTGGAACTGTCATGTTACCGTAGTACGTATCTCAGTCTCATTATCCCGGCAAGTAGTGCAAACGTCTCGTACAGTTACTTCTGACCCGTTACGGTAACGAGGCTTGGGAATGCGGACAACGGAACCCGACTAGGACTGTTTTCTAGGCAAAAACCCCTATTTACAATCGTGCTTTGCGGGAGCGACATTAGTTAAGATTCTTTAGGGTTCATTGAAGACTCGTAGTTAAATAAGTCGGATTTTTTTACTGTCATAGGTGTTCTTTAAAGTAAGATTTTGATTTCGTAGCTTGAACTAGGGTGAGGTGAGGAATTTCTACGGGAGTTTCAACCAAAGTTAGTCCCTGGGTTAAAATGTTATGAATTGGAAAGCAGATTGTTATATTTAAGTACTATTTATTTACTACCGGCTGTTGCTTGCGACTTTGCGAAGAATTTATTTGTCCCGAGCCTGCGGGAAATGTACCCGGAATAAAAACTGTCCTACGCCCGTCCCAATCTATCAAACTATCTCCAAACTATACCAAATTTTGTTATGATCGAGTTAATACCTACTTACTTCAAATATGAAAGCGTAACATACAAACTCACATTCATAATATGTATATGATATAACTTAGTAAGGATGATAAAGGTTTCATCGTGGTCCAGGAATCGCATTGGTTGACTGTAACACTCATCAAAACCGCCTAGAGATGTTTTTATATCTAGACAGTAGAACATTTCAATATAGGCATATTACTGCTGAATTAAAACATCAAGTTTGTCTAGGGATAATGAGTATCCCAAGACGACGAAAGATGTTACGGCACGAGTAGTTTTTATCCGCAATTACGTTAGAAAGCCCATTCGTACAGATAAAACCCTTCCCCTTTACATCAGATCCACCTACACTGTTACAAGCAAATCTTTTCATCGTCCGTCACAGTACAGTTGGCGTCACTCGACGTAACAGATCACATGTGAATCCGACGACCGCTTTCACTCTCGCCTCGCTGATATTATCTAACTGTTGCGTTGAAGGCGAGGGCGGGTCCTACAGTTTGATGATGATTTGAACATCCTTAGTAGGCTTTTATTATGTTATGTCACTTTCATCTAACGAACGGCGGAAAACGCAGCGTTGACAGGCCTTTTTAGGGCTCCGGAGCCAAAATGGCAAAAACGGAACCCTTATAGTTTCGCCATGTCTGTCTGTCTGTCCGTCCGCGGCTTTGCTCAGGGACTATCAATGCTAGAAATCTGTAATTTTGCACGGATATATAGGTAAACTATGCTGACAAAATAGTACAATTAAATATATAATATTTTTTTTAGGGTAGGTACCTACCATAGACGTAAAGTGGGGGTGTTTTTTTTTTTCACATCCAACCCTATTGTGTGGAGTATAGTTGGATAGGTCTTTAAAAACCATTAGGGGGTTGCTAAAACGATTTTACGATTCAGTGATTTGTTTGCGAAATATTCAACTTTAAAGTGTAAATTTTCATAAAAATCGAGAGAGAGAGATATGCCCTTTTTTAACACTGGATGTCTTACAGCTGATAATGATGATATTGATGATAGTCAGATTAGCATATTACGACGTTCCAACTACTTAATATCCAGTTTAGATAATACTAAGGCTTATCGGAACCAAAGAACCTATATCACGTTGCTCAAAAATTCGTACGTAGGTACAGTCACCAGCACCAATATCTGACACAACAAGCGTGCATAAATATCTGGTAAGGCTCTATTTCTAGGGCCGGAAGGACGTGTCAGATATTTTTACACGCTCCGCTGAGGCAGATATTAATGCCTGCACTAATATTATAAATTCGAAAGTAACTCTGTATGTCTGTTTTCTCTTCACGCTTAAACCTCTCAACAGATTTAGATGGAATTTGCTATGGACATATTTTGAGACCCTGGATAGTTTTTATCCCGGAATATCGCAGCGGAATATCTTGAATAGTGGTAAACAAATTCTAAGCGGACGAAGTCGCGGGCAAAACTGGCTCGAATTGAATTTCGTTTTTCACCAATTCAGAAAAGTAATTAATGTAGATAAGATAAGTTTTGTTTTTGTATTTTTCAAGTAGTAAGGTAGATAAACCATTAGAATAATTTACTAAATTCCCAATGGAATTCCCAAAAGTTATATCGTGGTTTTTATCTACATTGTGTAAAGAACAATACTGTGCTAATTTGTCTCTAGTCTTAGCGGTTACGATTTTGGGATTTCATGTGGATCCTGTGGGAATATCGGGTTAAAAAGTAGCCCAGGTCCTGCTGTAATAGGTGTAGTGTTGATTATTAATGTTTTAATAACTTGTAAGTAGAATGTTTAGATTATTTTCAGCACCACATATCAACATAACTGCTGCTGACGGTATGTTATGTATGTATGAGTAAAAACACTTAAGTTACTGAGGATACCTAGTTCGAATCTTTCCAAAAGTGGTAATACTTTGCTTCTACCTAGCTCTAATGGCTGATCGTAACTGTCATGCAATAATTAGGCAAGTCGCGACACAAATAAACTGTCTTTAACTTACTTATACCAATTCACACTCAAATCACGTATGGTCTATGGCTTTAAATGACAACCATGACCGTGACCGAGCAAAACCCAACTGCATTCTTATACCCAGTGCTTAAGGTCCCAAATGGTCAAGTTATCGATGTGATTCCGATTTGTATGTACAGCGACAGATTGTGCCTGTGACCTACAGAACCTTGACTTGTAGGGTTCCGTGAAAGTCTGGAAAGCCGCGATCTGGAGCGTGGGTGAGCTATGTGCTTTATCGAACTGCTTTTTGTTCTGATTGAGAGCTGTTGTCAAGCAATGTGTTGAACGATGAAATTAGTTGGCTACATTTTATGAGAAGAATAATTATTACTGGTATATTTTACAGCAGCGCGGGTTAAATATATCTTCGGTTGCAATATAGTACCTCTTAATTGAAGAATATTTATGCTGTATTTTTTTCAGGATGTATTCAAGCGATTTGCTTGTAATGATGTTGTTCTTTATATAGATTTGCATCGCCACCCAAAAAACTAAGACTACCTAGTTATCATATAAAAAAAGAAAAAAAAGACCAAATAAAAGACACATTTGTTTTGTGGTTGTGAAGTAGCGATTCATCTAGATTTTTTCTCAAAATAGACCATATATTGGCCTACTACTTGCCTAAATATCAAAAAACTTCAGTCAGTCAGTGCCAAATATCAGCAATAAAATAAATAAATATCAATCACGGGACAATTCACACCAATTGAACTAGTCCCAAAGTAAGCTTAGCAAAGCTTGTGTTATGGGTACTAAGCAACGGATAAATATAATTATATAGATAGATACATACTTAAATACATATTAAACACCAAAGACCCGAGAACAAACATTCGTATTTTTTATAAAAATATCTGCCCCGACACGGGAATCGAACCCGGGACCTCAAGTTTCGTAGTCAGGCTCTCTAACCACTAGGCCATCACTGGTCGTCGTCAGCAATGTCTATTCAAACGGTGTTTTTTCGATGTCGAGTATACAAACTCCTCTAATGATTGAGTTTTCTAATCAGTTTGTCGTATTTATGAGAAAAATGCTAATTACAACTTATAACAACAATACGACACTGAAAAACACCGATTTAATACAGAACTACACTATTTTAAGATTAGAACTACACTATTTTACTTTTAGCTAGTTATAATATTGTAGTTCATTGATATTATGGACTTCCACAAAATAACGTCTGAACAAATCATATCATAAGCAGTTATTTTTTCTGGTTTCATAAAATTATTTTCTGAAAAAAAAATGACACTGATCCGAATCCCAAAACAGCGCTAATGGACCGTAATTTGACGTCCCTAATAAGATTAATTATCTCAAGTCTCAGCAAAAACATAACGTTAAGACCTATAATTATCACATGCCATCTCGTTAAGAAAAATGTACAGTAGATAACTGTCGGTTTCCTACCCGTTAAACGTCGATAAATCAACGTTTAATCAGTCCGAATATTTGGGCCGGTAACGGGATCGGGGAAATTAGTCAACAACTTGAAAAAACAACAACTTTTATTTAGTTGACGTACGTACGACTAAAACTGGCCGTGAATGATTAAAGAATGAGACGGAGATATATGGGCATTTTTACACGACTGAGCGAATAACAAAGAATATCGTTTTTAAAGTTCTAGTAAATATAAATTTAGACCTATATATTTTTTATCTCGTAAGAATGGAAGTCTCTCATTCTGAGGGGAGGCCTGTGCCCTGCAGTGGGACGTAAATAGGCTGGGATGATGATGACGATTATGATGATGAAGAATGGAAGTGAAATATGTCGTGAAGGAATGAAAAGTCAAGCTATTACGAAATTCGAAAATCGAAGATCGTGTCGATCCATCCCTCTGACACTTATACTATTCAATGCGAGAGTGAGAGCAAAATTGCTAAAAGCGGCTCCGAAACGGTAACGTTTCGTGCGCTCTACCTACCCCATTTGAGAATACAGGGTGATACAGGCGTGATGTTTGTGTGTGCGCGTGAGAGGGACGGTAAGATACGAACTTCGATTTTCGAATTTCGGAGTAGCCCCGCAGGCTCAAACAAACCCACGACCCTCTGCTTGAGAGGCCATAGAGCAAACCACTGGGCTATTACGGCTAATTAAAATCCACACCATCTCGGCCTATTCGTCTACGTCCAATTGCAAGGCAACCTCTCAGAATGAAAAGGCTTGGGCTTAGTTCCCATTCGGGGACCATGAGGCTAGAACTAGTTATGCGAGTAGAATCGAACTTTGCATTTAAAGCCATGGTCAGAGACATCCTGTATAATTTCAAATCTTAGCATAAAAAGAAGACACTATGGGGATGTGTGTACATCCCCTTACCATTATCACTCAGACCAAATTTAAATCAACTCTCGTCTCAAGTAAACTTCATCGTTCCGGTAGCTGTCCCTTTACTAGGGCGTTGGTAGGTAAGTACTGTTATTTGACCGTGACCGTGCCAACGCCCGATCTCGCCGTGACGTCTGTTTACTCAGCGTTTGACCGACCATTCTGACCGACCAACTTAAGACCGTAAAATTCGTCATAACTTTACGTAACGACCCGTCAGGCCGTCACGTGTGACGCTAGCGTTATGATTGCATATTGACCTTAGATGCGTGAGAAGGCAGATGTGTCACTGAATACAAAACTAATTATAAATTATGTAATTAAATGAACACGTTTAAGCTCCTGGGAATTCTGAGATAGATAAACATCAGTGCGAATTAAAAAGGTAGCATTATTTGAAGAGCGACGATCCTTCTTTGGAATCCTTTTAACTTTCAATTTGAAACTTTTGCGTTGACAATCACGAATCCTAGTTCTTGTGTTAAGTATTTTTATTGTTGAAATCCCTTTTTCCCCCTTTAAAGATTTTTAACATCATAGGTACCTACCTGCGTAGTAAATAAAATGTGTTTTAATGTTTATTTGGGCACAAACGGTACATGGTTCTTAAAAATAAACAAATTACAATTTACATAAACCAATAAAGCTGCCACCACTTATTGATTCATTTAAGTAAAAGTAAAATGAACGGAAAACAAAACTGAAAACAGGTTTGTTGGCTAAACACAAATACGGTTAGCAGTTAATTGAACAATACGTCAAAAATTGAAGTGTTGTTTAGATTATACATTGTTTATATTAGGTATTATTTTGCTTTTCTGTTCTGATGATTGCTTATTATTATTAACCCCCGATGCAAAAAGGCGAGTTTGATGTGTCTGTCTGTCTGTGGCACCATAGCTCTTAAACGAGTGGACAGATTTGAATGCGTTTTTTTTTCAATCAGTGTTTCTAGCGATGGTTCTTAGACATGTTTCATCAAAATCGGTTTTGCCTTTTTTGAGATATTGAACTTTTAAAGCGACAAAGTCAGGAGTTTTTCAACTTTATGTTGGTTAGGTTATTTTTGAATTGTACTTGTAATTGTTTCGCTATATGTATACATAATGTGATTATTATACTTACTTACACGTCGTAATCTTGCCAGGCCCTAGATACTACGAAGTGCAAAATTCGAACTTCGTATATTGCGGTCCCCAGCTAACAAATAGAGACTAAGAGGGACGGTAGGTACAATACTTACGAACTTCGATTTTCGAATTTCGTAGTAGCTCTGCAGAATATAAGAAACTTAGTAAGTACTTTAAGAACAGCTTGTATACCTACTATATTATCTGTAAATAAATTATATAAATAGACAAATTTAGTCATCTTGACATTATGTGTAGGCTAAAGCTCAATCAAACTAACATAGGCAAGTATTCACTATCATAAAACTCAAACCTGATCAACTGATCATAAGTAAGTTAACTCCTGAACCTACCGTAACATGCCTATCGCTTTACTACATCTAAGTAACTTATCTACTCTAAGTATCCCTTAAGTAGGTCGGCATTCCCGTTATAGACCATTGCACCGTGCGCTGGTCCAGGGAACCGCTTCCTTGATCTGTGACTAGGGCTGTCCATTTATCTAAGTACGTAGGTATGTACTTACTTATACTTTTTACAAACTTGTATCGGTTGAATAGCCCAGTAGTTAGAGAAAGCTGACTGCGATAAGCTTGTGTTCCCGGGGCAGATATTTGTATGAAAAATACAAATGTTTGCTCTCGAGTCTTGTGGCTTAATATGTTTTATATAAATATGTTTAACCGTTGCCTACTCGTGGTACCCATAACACAAGCTTTAAAATAATAGATAAATATCAATAATAAATAGACCTGGATCTGGGTTCGATTCCCAGTGCTGGTCTTATTTTTCTGTTTTTTTTTTGCATTTATATTTCAGTTTGTATTTTCAATTTAGGTTTTACGGGATGACCGTAAAAAGAAAAATTTGGAATCCGAATTTGAAACCTATCCAACGATACCCCACACTATAGGGTTGTATGAAAAAAAAACTTACCCCCAATTTACGTCTATGGGAAGTACCCCATAAAAAATTTTTATTGTACCATTTTGTCGGCATAGTTTACATATACAATCGGTGCAAAATTACAGCTTCCTAGCATTGATAGTCCTGAGCAAAGCCGCGGACGGACAGACAGACATCGCGAAACTCCGTTCCGTTTTTGCCATTTTGGCTCCGGAACCCTAAAAATAAGTTTTCTATTTGGTAGAGCTGGCAACCCTATATGTGTTGTTAGCTGACGGACGTGATTGGAATGTGATTACTGATTGAGCTACTATCTGCGTCCTATATACTCGTACAGCTAACGGTTAGTGTTTGTAGGACTTTCACGGAAACTGGAAAAAGCCATGCTTTTGGGATTCCCAGCCTGGAGAATGGTAAGTGGAACCCTGGTAGTGTCGCTACACTTTTTAACCCCCGACGCAAAAAAGAGGGTGTTATAAGTTTGACCGCTATGTGCGTATGTGTGTGTGTCTGTCTCTGGCACCGTAGCTCTTAAAAGGGTGGACCGATTTAAATGCGTTTTTTTATTTGAAAGCAGGATTTCTAGCGAGGGTTCTTAGACATGTTTCATCAAAATTGGTTCGGCCGTTTTTGAGATGTTGAACTTTGAAGTGACAAAGTCGGGGGGGGGGGGTTCCAACTTTTTTTTTATAATAATAAAATCTTTATTCAATAAGACAAAATTGCAACAAGAGAGGAATAGCCCTTTTTGTTGGTTAGGTTATTGAACAAAGTACCTATTAAACATTCTAAATTTACTCAGCCAGCCAACCATAAGCTCAGCTATAAGTGACATGCATCTCCAGACGGTTCGATTCCCACCGAGCTGCCTAAATTTGTAATCGACGTCAGTGATGATAAATATGGCAAAGTTTTACTCAGCGGTATCCCATAACATAACTCACACTTCTCCCAATCTGCCACTGCTACTATTTAAGTCTGCGTCGTGACCAACATGTCCGAGCCAAAACCAAAGGGAACAAACGGTCCCAGGTCCTAATGCCACGCCTTCACCATTGCCCTTTCGTCTGACCATTTATTTTACTTACCTACTTTACTTAATTCATTTACATTAGGTTAGGTTTATATTGTACCGGTTAACGGAAAATCCTTTTAATATATTATCTCACTAATATAATAAATGCAGTGAACCGATTTAAATGAAATTCGGTATAAGTACAGATATTTTGAGTCCCGGGGAAGGACATAGGATAGTTTTTATCCCGGAAAACTTCATAGTTCCTGCGGGATAGTGAAAACCGAATTCTACGCGGACGGAGTCACGGGTAACAGGCTAAATAGTTATACCGGGTGTGGCCTGTAATATGAGCAAATAATTAAAACATAGAAACATTGCAGGTGGTAGGATCTTGTGCAAGGTCCGCCCGGATTGCTACCACCATCTTGCTCGCTAATCCTGCCGTGAAACAGCAGTGCTTGAACTGTGGTGTTTCGGCGTGGAGAGTAAGACAGCCGGTGAAAACTGGCACTTGAGGTATCCCATCTTAGGCCTCTAGGTTGGCAACGCATCTGCAATCCCCCTGGTGTTGCAGGTGTCTATGGGCGGTGGTGATCTCTTCTCATCAGGAGACCCACTTGCTCGTTTGCCATCCAGTTGAATAAAAAAAAAAGATCATAGGTACTCAAACTGAAAAACATTAGTTCAGCGACTTTTAAAAATAATTTGTATTTTTAATTTTTATTACACTTAAGTTTATTCGAAGAGGCAAGCAAAATGCTTGATGTTTGTAGCGTGACAGGCGACGTCAGTTGGGTTCTAGGATGGCGTACATTGATAGCAGTATTTAATTTGTATGAAAAAAGGAAAATTCAAAGACTCCTTATTTTTAAAAGTCACTGAACTAATGTTGTTCAGTTCGACGAGGACGATCTATGTTTGAATTTTTTGCTCGTATTACAAGGCACACCCGGTACATAAATGCGAAATTTTATGTGCGTGTAAAATCTGGGCGGATTTCATGAAATTTGAATAAAATAGAAATTTTGTAAGTATGTAGATAAATGGATATAGGGATTGGGGAACATATATCATATCACATCACGGCCTTCATACGTCCCACTTCTGGGCACAGGCCTCCTCTAATAATGAGAGGGATTGAGCCAGAGTTCCCACGGGCCCATAGTGCGGTTTGGGATCTTCACGCGCACCATCAAATTGCTTCGCAGGTTGTGTAAGTTTCCTCACGATGTTTTTCTTCATCATAAAGCTCAGAGAGAATTTGCGCAGAGTTGGAGTTGTGAAACCGGAATCGAAGCCACAATCCTCTATTTATATTTGCTCTGATTGACAAATGGTCACGCGAGCGAAGTACCTAAATACTAATATAGTTTAGTTACCAGCCCCCGGCCTGGTAGCGTAGCGGTGACCGTTAATGTGCGAAATTACAAGAAGGTGTCGTAAGGGACTGAGCGACGCGCGGGGCGGGTGCACGTGGCAGGCGTAAGCGACGATTGGCGCGCGCGACTGTCACATGCGCAGAATTGAACTCAGCTAACACTTCCGTGCCACCGGCTGTTATTAACATAAATCACTGTCAAAAAACAGTAAAACTTGAAGAAAATTAACATCATAAAAGGTAACTACGGAGCATACCGTTCGTAAGTAATAAAATAAACCAAGTTATTAAAATAAGTACAGTAATGGTTCGCAAATTGAGTTTCAGTGAACGTCCGAAAGGTCAGTCCCTGTTACACCATACAGGGTGTCCGTAAGTAGTACGACAAACTTAAGTGGAGAACTGGAGATAGGTGGACAAGTCATCTACCACATATAGAAAAGTGAGTGAGAGTTTTTGAGAAATTTTAATTTTTCTGATTATTTTAAAAATATATACCCGCACTTGAGTTGTGATATTTGGATTATAAAATATGAAAAATCATAATTTCCCGAAAACGCTGAGTCTTATACTAAAGCTATTTTTCTACAATATATTTATTTGGCACATGACTTGTCTACCTATCTTCCTCCTAAGTTTGTCGTACTAATCACGAGTTAGCCTCTATAACTACAAGGTGTCTCAAAGTGTGTATTTAGAGTAGGTAAGTCAAGTAGTTTAAGTTTTTTTTTTTGTTTTTTTAATATCGCATCGTATCGTATCTCACGGTAAAAATCGTGTGTTAAAAAATGTATCCGGAATATTTAAGTACCTAGTTTGGTTTTAGTTTAACTGAATAGGTACGCTACCCTTTTTTTAGGATATTTTTATTGTAGTTGACAATTGCTTCCATATATTTCATTCCACTGCTGGACATAGGCCTCTTCCATGGCGCGCCACAAAACTCTGTCTTCAGCCCCTCGCATCCATCCGCTGCCAGCGACTCTCTCTTAAGGTCGTCCGTCCACCGTCCCTCAGGACGCCCTACGCTACGTATTCCCGTCTGTGGTCTCTTTTCGAGGACTCGTCTGCTCCACCATTCATCGGTCCTGCGACAGACGTGGTCAGCCCAACGCCACTTCAGCGAACTAATTCTCTGAGCAACGTCGGTGACTTTCGTTCTTTGTCGGATAATGTGATTTCGGATTTTATCCTTCAAATAAACCCCTAGCATTGCTCTCCCCATAGCACGCTGTGCGACCCTGAATTTGTGGATCCATTATATTTACAGATTATCAAAGTATACTCATATTGTAATGTGGTTATTAAAATTATAGGATAGACGAAAGGTTGTCAACCTCTGGCAAACAATAGGCAATATTTCATCCAATCTAAAGTTAGATTCGAAATATTTTTCTCCACCTTATCTTCGCATTTTTGTTAATATACACGACACGAGTTAAAATATGTTGGTAGACTACTGTCAACTTTGTTTAATTTTTTTTACAAATATATTTTTTTAAATGTACCTACTGAGTACTGAGTTTCGCACAAATTTAAAAGTAAACGAAATAAAGTATACTTTTCCATATTTGTGGTTCATCTATTCGTGGATTACAACGCTACAGACAATCAGACATTGGCTTCAAATTTATAACACCCCTCCCTTTGCATCGGGGGTTAAAATAGTTACACTCGACAGATAACTACGAATAAAGATTCTACAGGGTCCCAATTTTCCCTTTTGAGATACTGAAAGCTATGGTGTAATTAAAGACAGTGTCTAACTAAAAGGTTAATGACTCCTCTGACTACTGCATAAAACTCATTTGATTGTGTATTATGTCCGTGTGTACAATTGTACATCACAACCGACCGTGGTATTAATATTAATATGTGCTTCAAGAAAATGAACAAAAAGATTACAATTTTCATATTAAATCAGAACCTAACCGAGAATTATGTAAAGTACAAAAAAAATGCTAAGGCGAAGCTATTTGTTTCCGTTGTAAAGAAAGAGAGAGAGTATTGTTAACTAGTTGCTACTTTTTCTTGAATAGTTAATCATGATAATGATGGTTTGGTTTATTCATTAGTTTACAAATATAGTTCAAGCTTAATAATGTTAAGATTGGTTTTTTGGAATCTTTTTGTATTTTTTAAAATACAAAAAGATTCCAAAAAACCAATCTTAATTTGATTGCTTAGAAACGATATCTCTTGTCCGGGTGAGCGGTTAGTTCCAAGGAATGCC
>NC_133478.1:13363427-13366507 GCF_025370935.1 Choristoneura fumiferana
ATTCTGCGTGGCTTCGTGCCTTGACGCAACTCTAACCTATCCTATGTTTTTTCAAGTTTCCGGCACAAACAGGTAAGGTAAGGTTCAGTTGCTTTTTTAGGGCTTGTAAAAACAAATCTAATACCCTATCAAAAGCCCCTTTAAGTATAAGCTCTTCCGGTCCCTAACTGAGCTAGTGTGCGTGTCAGACGGAGCGATCAGTCGCGAGCGTGCCGGTGCTCAGGTCACTTGTGCTTATTGTTTGTTTCCGCCACACACGAAGTCTTAAGTGCAAAGTTATTCATAACAATAAGTCCCATAACTTTCTCCTTGCTGTCCCTCTTTGAAGCTCTAAATTCTATATTAAATTAATCCGGATAACTCGCATCTTAAATCGAGTTTAGCTCGACATTCGTAGCCCTTCCTCTCGGAGCACCGCGACTCTGAATTCTATGTCTATTCATTCATATACAGTCCGGGCCACTCTGTTATGTAACTCCCTGCCGTTAGATACGAAGGGAGGTCCAAAAATTTGCGAAATGAAGTGTTAGGAGGAAACTTTGACGTGCAAGGAAGGAATTGACGTCCAACGTGATAATATATGTTAGTACTAGTTACTTATCATCCCGCCTACGTATACTATAACCTTAATGATTTTGCTCCCACGCACACTGACTCGTATACAGATACGTGTTTACCACAAGTAAAGGGCGATTGATTACCTTGTGGAAAAGTTTGATCCCAAATTCTCAATCGGAATAAGACTAGTCAGGTTTCCTAATTAGCTGGACTATCCGGTGGATGCAATATTCATAGTTTTTTTAATGTATTTTATGTTTTGTATAATTTGAATTTTACAGCGCATTGGTGTCTAACTGTAATGCTGTATTTTTTTTTCTTGTAATAAATAAATAAATCTCTTCAGATAAAATGCGATGGAAGACTATATTACGCACTACACCTATACTATTAAGTAACTCAACTTTATTTTTTCAGCTGTCTCATCGACCTTCTATCAGTGAACGACACGTTCACCCTCTGCGTTGAGTCGCTGGCAGCGGAGTGCCGCGCCGGCGAGGGCTTCGTCTGTCTCGCGATGAACGAACAATGCACCGACCAGTACATGCAGCTGTTGCAGGATGACTTCACGGCGGCCTGCCTCGCCAGCCAGACCATCAAGTGAGTGTCTCGTCTTACAATCATCATAATATAAGTAACAGGTTTGCAGGTGGTAGAACCTTGTGCAAGGTCCGCCCGGATTGCTACCACCATCTAGCTCGCTAATACTGCCGTGAAGCAGCACAGACAGCCGGTAAAATAATTGGCACTTCAGGTATCCCATCTTAGGCATCTAGGTTGGCAACGCATCTGCAATACCCCTGGTGTTGGAGATGTTTATGGGCGGTGGTAATCTCTTACGATCAGGAAACCCACTTGCTCGTTTGCCATTCAGTCGAATAAAATTAAAAATCATAGTATCGGCCGTAGGACGTCCACTGTTGGACATAGGCCTCTCCCACCTTCGGCGTTGAATCTATTAAATAAGCCTGTTGCATCACTTTCTTAGGGCCTCCGTTAACTCGCGCGAATGTACGGTGCGAGCGCCCACACGGCGTGCTTGTTTCAAGTAATCTAATAGACTACTCGTAGTGTTGCGTTCCATTGACGGAACTATGGATTTTTACATAGAACATGTGGTGCTAGTGGTGTTTGATCGGCAGGCCGAAGCCGGGCGCGTCGTTCGTGTACCTGAACCCCTTGGACGGCGCCTGGTACCGCGCGCGCTGCGTGTCTGCCGGCGCCGCCGCGCTGCTGGACGCCAGCAAACTGGTCGAGCTGGCCGCCGGCGCGGACTGCCGCGCGCTGCCGCCGCGCTACGGGGCGCTGCCCGAGTACAGCTGCCTGCTGGGGGCGCCCGCCGCGCAGGTGAGACAGCCAGCTGGCGCGCTGGCCGCCGGCGCGGACTGCCGCGCGCTGCCGCCGCGCTACGGGGCGCTGCCCGAGTACAGCTGCCTGCTGGGGGCGCCCGCCGCGCAGGTGAGACAGCCAGCTGGCGCGCTGGCCGCCGGCGCGGACTGCCGCGCGCTGCCGCCGCGCTACGGGGCGCTGCCCGAGTACAGCTGCCTGCTGGGGGCTTTTTTCACCGAATTCTTTAATACATTGCTAACTACAACCACGCTGGCCCACAGATCGGCGACCAACTTCATGTGCACCGTGGTCTCCAAGTCCGGAGGCACCCTGAACGTGGCCCTCTCAACATCGCGACGAACGCGCCGCAGGGATCCGGCACTGTGCAGCGCTGGTTCCAACCGTAGATTATCCTGCCGAGCCCGCGACAGCCGCGGCGGCCCCGGCGGCCCCGGCAGCCACCGCCACAGCTTCCCCTTGTAAGTGTAGCTGCATTTTTATGTATTTGAAATAGTTATGTAGGTTAAGAAAAAAATGTGTAATTTTCCGCTAACGTGGGAAGCCAAAGGCTGCTAGAATAGAAACACAGGAAGCTTAAAAATTCCATCTTACAGACCGGATAAAACCAATGTAATTAAGTTTTTATAATGAAATTCCAAAAAACTATAACTGATCAAACAGATACATAAATTAAAGTATTTTCACATCAGAGATTTTTCGAACCGGACGAAGCGACTGCCGCCCCCTGCCGCGCGCTACGGGGCGCTGCCCGAGTACAGCTGCCTGCTGGGGGCGCCCGCCGCGCAGGTGAGACAGCCAGCTGGCGCGCTGGCCGCCGGCGCGGACTGCCGCGCGCTGCCGCGCGCTACGGGGCGCTGCCCCGAGTACAGCTGCCTGCTGGGGCTTTTTTCGCGTTTTATTGCTAACTACATACCCCGCTGGCCGATGCGGGCGACAACTTCCATGTGCACCGTGGTCTTTCCAAGTCCGGAGGCACGACCGTGGCCCTCGTCAACATCGCGAGCGAACGCGCCGCGGGATCCGGCACTGTGCCAGCGCTCGGTTGCCCGTAGATTATCCTGCCGAGCCCCGCGACAGCCGCCGGCGGCCGGCCGGCGGCCCCGGCAGCCCCGCCACAGTCTTCCCCTTGTAAGTGTAGCTGCTTTTTATGTATTTGAATAGTTATGTAGGTT